>NC_143571.1:78478636-78781666 GCF_054136105.1 Typopeltis vanoorti
GTGTGCTAGTACGTTGAGCAACAGATCTAGTACTTTCTTCCTTCCGAATAATAATAATAACATGAGAGTTAAACATATGAGTTTAATATTTTTCTCTTCTCCCATCTTCCCATATGTCACATTCTGTGACACAAGCATGATTTATTTTTTCCTCTTCCCCTCTCACTGTTCGCTACCCTTCTCCCCCCGATCCCATACTCACGCAATCCGACTGGCCAATGAAAATATATTCTTTGCTATTCAAACACCTCTCGCGCGTTATAACATCACTACAGCAATGAAAACAAGTGGGAAAAGTAAATATTTTAATATGAGTAACTACCTTTTATTGATGTAGAACGTAAATTAAACCCCATTGAAAAGATAAATCTAGCCGACAATGGTCAGTTTTTAGATATAGAAATATATAGGGGGCGTTACGAAGAGGTTGATAGAGAACGGCAACTATTAAAAGACTGTAGAAGCATTTGAAAAAAGGTTTCCTTGGAATAAAGGTTTGAAATGAAAAATGCTGTAGGAGAACAAATGTTTCCTAATTTAACAACGTTAGATAAAGCTGTACTGTGCCTCCCTCATTCATCAGCAGGGAAAATAAATTAGAATAAAATAAGAAATCAACTACAAACTCCCTTGATGAATGGACTCCTTTTGACAAAAGAAAAATTGAAACTTTCATCAGCTACAGATTTTACTATTTCTGAAGAGTTAAAGAATTTAGCAAAATCTGCTAAAAATAATGAATAAATACTTCCAGTGTTTTTCTTGTGAATGGGCACCTCTGTATATGTACATATGTAAATAGCATAGTAAATAACTGAAAATTTAATGTTACATTATTTCGAACACTAAAAATTATATATTAAATTAATACACATGTGAAGTGCTAGAGTTACAGCTGGGACTTCAGTTATGATGAATGACAACTACTACAACTCTTGGACTCATAGATGACTACAGTGTGATGAGTTTGACTTTTTTTTTTTCTTTTCATTTTTGTCGTACATGTGTTAATTTAGAGGTTTTACATTGAGTTCATCTATGATAATAAGGTAGTGATAACGTAAAATGCCCAAAACAGAGTGAAACGAAAGCAAATAAAAATCTAGTACTTTTTTTTTTTCAGATTTAGTACCTTTTTCTTGCATTACGAAATATTTTTGCTGAGTGGTCACTCTGTGGAAGAGGCCATGGTATCATGTATTGGCGATCACTGCAGCAGCCCCGTCATAGCTCGTATGCAATGCCTAGTGTGTATTCTCAAATCGTCTATTCAACCCCCCCCCCCCCACCAAGATTAAATCCTGAGAGCGGCAGTGCATTTTAGCACACCAAATATCATTTTGAAGACATTTTACAGCCAATAATTCATTCTTAAGTTCTAAAATTCCGAATTGCACTTTAGCCCTGGATTACCATCTTATTTCAGAGTGTAAAAGCAAAGATTCGTACTTGGCTTCCATAGATATTATTAAAAAAAAAAAAAAAATCATCTAACGCCTTTTCATTCCCGTATGCGGGGAGTAGGCGAGGCCATTTAGCCCTATCTAACTTTTGGAGACTGAGTGGGCAGTTCAATCTCTACTGGTACCAATCAGAGATAGATGGCCCAAGGCTATCACTAATTAAGCGGTACACAGTGAAGAGAGACGACTCAAATGTGCCGCCATCTCGTGGTCCCTAACCCTAACACAATATATTTAATGTCTGAAATAATGTGGGTTCTACAGTCGATTTTCTTGAGTTTACAGGACGAAAAACCCGAGTTTCCGGGAGAAAAAACCCGCTTGCCCGTGCCAGAGATCGACTAACTCGGGAACCGGTCGAAAAAAGGCTTAGAAAATTTTCCTCTAGTCGCCGACTAGACTCAAAAATCGTGCGGCCTTCGTGCGGCCAAGCGCCGTGGTATGTAAACGCCACATCCACTGAGCTACACAGGCTCTCGATATTATTATTATTATTATTATTATTATTCCTGACACCTCCAAGGAGTCCGAAGACTCATCGCGGGAGTACACCTACAACTGGCTCAACCACTACACTGAACCTATACTACGAATCATCTCCATCAACCGTCCACCACCACAACTAGTATTTTTTGTCTGTAAATCGCGTGTGTTCTGAAGGGCCGATTTGTCTGTATGCGGGATGAAAAACCCGAGTTTCCGGGAGTATGCTAACTCCGTATGAGATCGGCTAACTCACCTTCGACTGAAATCGTCTAGATAAAGATTCCTCCCGTCGCGACGAGAATCGAACTTAGGCCTATTCTAATCGAAGGGCGCAATGTACCGTCGTTCTTCCAATTGCGCTACGGAGGAATTATGCAAAGTTTTAATTTTAAAAGTTTTAACCTTTAAACTTTTAAAGGTCTTAACTTGATGTAATTTACCATATTTACAACTTGGTCTAGTACAGGTTTTAATATTGCCGGTAATGTTTTTGAAACTAGGGATTCTCTGTGTAGAAATCAGTGAGTAGATATAATATATCCTACAAACGATATTCTATTGGTTTAGAAGTCAATGCGCAGCAGTCTTCTTCCGTTGTTAGGTTCAGACTAGCCAATTTCACTCGGAACAGTATCGTGTGACATCTTTCACCGGCGGAACACTTGTAACCAGATCGCGGAACACAAGTGTTCAGGGGAACACCGGTTAAGAACCACTGGTCTAAAGAATTAATACTCGTATTTATCTCAACGCTGTAATAAATACTGAGATGAGAGTCTTGCACAATGATCTGCAACGATCTTTTTTAAATTTTAAAATAAAATTTAAAAAATATATATATACATAATATAACTATAAAAATTAAAAATTAATTAAAAATAAAATAAATAACATAAAATACAATTGTATTTTTTTAATTATATACAAGTATATAAATATTATTTATTTATATAGAAGTAGCAGGGATTTTTCTCCTGGAAACGGGTTTTTCATCCAGCCTACGCAAAAAATACAAAACAAACAGACAAAAAATACTGTTGTTAGTGATGGTGAGTGTTAGATGGTATATTATTATTATTATTATTCAGGCCTCCAAGGAGTCAAAAGACTCATCGAGGGAGGTCCTTCCTAAGACAAAGTCTGTCAAGACTCATTGAGGGGAGGTCCCCCCCCTGAGAAACACAAAGTCTATCATACCACTCTTTAAACTCATTGACCGTTCTCGCTCCCACCACTCCATCAGGCAATGCATTCCACGGCTCAACCACCCTCCATACAAAGAAACCACTCCTTACCCTCTTGCTCACAGTTTCCTTTCGTAACTTCCAGGAATGGCCTCTTGTCATCGCTCCTTCCCGCTGTTCAACCAAGCGAAAGAACTCCCCAGTGTTAACCCTGTAACCACCTCTCAACAGTTTAAAAGTCTCAATCATATCACTTGATGGTAATAGTGTCGTAGTAGGAGAATTAGGTGGTAGTAGAGAGGGTGAGATAGCGAACTAGAGTAGAGTGCCATACCACAATCAGTTTTTGAACTCACTAAAAGTGCCATGTAATAAGAGTGATAGTAATAATATTGTATGGTTGGGGATCACACTTATAGAAGGTGATGAGAACAGTTAATAACATCCTATTAACTTCAACTTCAGTTTTCACATGAAGTTAATAGGATATATTACAATATTACAAAGTGAGTAAAAGCAAAATAGAATCACTTCATACTTGGATATTGAAAAACACACTAATAAGTAAGAACATGGAAGTTGTTCCTATGCATCAGTATGTCAATGAGACCTGCAAGAGTCTAATAGTTAATTGCATTCAAGTTGTTTTTTTTTTGCGTGTGTGTGTGTGTGTGTGTGCATGCGCGCATGGGCAAGCTCTTGCAAACAGCATACTTTAAACAAAAAATATGGCTCAACCAATAATTAGAGATTCCAAATAGCAAAATTGGATAAAATCAATCCAGCTAGAACCCAGAATGGTATGGATGGAAGGACAAAACATATTATTATGATCATCATAAGGGAATCTCCATGAAATCAGAAGACTCATTATGACAGATCCACACTAACCATTATTCACACAATACCTATCATATTAACTCCTAAAGGTCATTCACTGTCATTGCACTCAAAAGCCTCTGGCAATTCAAGGAAGATATTTGGGCCATTTGGGAAAATGCACCTAACTATCCATTTCAAGCAAGAATTTTATAAGCAGTTTTCTAATATTTGATTATCATGTGGTTTTTCATAGACAGAGCAAGACAAGGGTACTAGATTTGGTAATAATGTAGGATGAAGTGAATACAGATATCACCTTTGTCTGCAGTTAATGAGACTGATAATGCAGCCCAGAGAAGAGCTGTATATTGATATTTATTTATAAAGGAAATCATGCTTAAAACATCACTCTTATCATAAGTGAAACATTTTGTAGATGGATAAACAATAATAACTGAATTACACTGATTAATTTCTATATGGATGGAATTCTCCCAATGATATTTTTATTATTCCATATAATCTACTTGATAATTAGGATGAAATATCTTTGGCTATTAACTGTCATGTGTACTTTTTGTTGTTGTTTAATATACATTCCACTTATAAAAATTTGGGAACCCAGCATACCATGCTATCATATATACAAGGTTGGAAACCTATTGTATATTTATACTTTGGGTGGGCTAAGGATTCAGATTCTGGGTAGCAAATATGAACTTTGTCAAGACACATCAGGTCTCTAATATGTAGGATGGTGGTCTCAGATTAGGCAGAAATTTATCTTCCACCCAAAGATATTCACAAACAACTGTGCCATAGTAGGTTACTTAAAGTTTATAGGTTTAAATTCTGCAGAGAGTGGGGTAGGTAGGCACTTTGCCAACCAGTCTATCACATAGTTCTATCAAAATGTAGTACACCACAGTTTTTACATTCAGTTCTAATTTCTCAAATACTAACCCATAATTTTAATGTGAATATAAAGAAACTCCAAAAGGAACCATCCTTCCATTTTATCTCAAAACTTATTGAAATTATTGTCAATACTCTTTCTGCTTTTTGTGCAAATTTTGCAGGTGTGGGGTGAAGTAGTGTTGCTTTCACAAAGCTACAGCGATCAGATAATTTCTTTATATAATGAGCAATCCCAATAATTATAAATTACTATTATTATTATTCAGGCCTCCATGGAGTCAAAAGACTCATCATGGGAGGTCCTTTCTAAGAAACACAATCTATCAAGACTCATTGATGAGGTCCCTCCTAGGGAACACAAAGTCTATCATACCACTCCTTAAATGCATTGACCGTTCTCGTTCTCACCACTCTATCAGGCAATGCATTCCATGGTTCAACCCTCCATGCAAAGAAACCACTCCTCACCCTCTTTCTCACAGTTTCCTTTCGCAACTTCCAGGGATGGCCCCTTGTCATGACTCATTCCTGCCGTTCAACAAAGTGAAAGAACACCCCAGTGTCAACCCTGTAACTACCTCTCAACAGTTTAAAAGTATCAATCATATCACCTCTCCTTCTATCCACCAAACTCTGCAGTCCACACTCCCTCAGCTGATCCTCATAACTAACATTATACAGTCCTGACACCATCTTTGTTATCCACCTTTGTACCCTTTCCACAGTTAATTTATCCCCTTCAAATCCTGGGGACCAGATCTGAGAACAATAGTTCAAGTGTGGTCTGATCAGGGTCTTATACAACAGAATGATAACTGTTTTATCTCTGCAGGTCATCATCCTTCTCATTATTGCAGCAATCCTCTGGGTTACCTTCACTACCTTTGCAAATATTATTATTATTATTATTATTATTATTATTATTTTGACACCTCCAGGGAGTCCAAAGACTCATCGAGGGAGAGTGTGCCGACAGCATCGAACGATTGGCCCCCTTCCAACTACTAACCGCGCTCAAACTTACTTAACTGAGCCATTAGTAGCAGAGGCTCTACCAATCGACCAACCTTCGCCGGCAACAGTGTCCCCTAAATTTCAGGTTTCTATCAATCATCAACCCCAGATCTCTTGTCTCCCCTACTTTCTCTAGTTTAACTCCTCCCATAGAGTATGCAGCATCCCATTGATGTGTCCCAAACGCAGCACAGATCGAAATAATTTTTGAAGATAAGTATTTCATACTCCAAGACTATGTCTATATATTTGTATACTCTGAGTTGATGAATTACCGAGCAAAGAGTTTAGTTATTGTTGTCAGGACAAATTTGACAGCATGTAGGTTAACACAGAGGTAACAAGTATGCTGAATGTTGAATATGTGATCAGAGAAAAGTGTGAGGTCATCGATATACAGTATTGAGAATTATAACCATAATTTCGAAATCTGAATTGTCCAATCCTTAGGTATTATTTCTGGGAAAATTCCCATATCCAATCCTTAGATTGTGATTTTTTTTTAGATGTGAGGATAGGTTTGGAATATGACTGAGACATGTACATAATATATATTATATATCTTATATAAAATTATTATCAGACAACTATGGAGTCAAAAGACTCATCATGAGAGGTCTTAGTATGACATATATTGCTCATCAAATTCTGTCATGAATTTATTTACTGTTTATGTGCTCACCATTCTCTCACACAATGCACTGAACTCACCATACATGATCCACAAAAAAATCCTCTCCTCACTATCCCTGCCTAACACCTTCTCTATAGAGCTTCCACGAATGGTATCCAGTTCTGTTCCTTCTCTTCCCACATTCTAATGTGAGAAGCCAGGAAATTCTACGAAAAATATCATTCCTGGAAGTAACAAGAGGTGCATGTGTGAAGAGTGGATGGTGAGTTCAATGCACTGCCTGAGGGTGTGGCAAGTGCTGAAAGAATGAATGAGTTTAAGGCAGTTTGATGAGCTATACAATATAGTATAATATTATAATATATATAATACATAATATTATATTTTGAATATAATATTATTTGAATAATAATAAAATTGTACAAAATAATTAAAATATTTTAGTTGCTATTCTGCATACTCTGGTTTTTTAAATATATTAAAATGAAATAACACACAACTACATTATTAAAAATATTTTAATAATAATTATAAACAAATGACAAAAATGGAAGGATTATTATTAACACCTGACCTCCATGGAATCAGAGACTCATTGTGGGAGGTACACACGCTATCACACACAAAGATCATTCAACCATGCCTTAAACTGATTCAATGTATCTACACTCACAACACATTGAGGCAATGCATTCTACTCACCAACCACTCTGTATGTAAAGAACCTGCTACTCATCCTCTGTTCACACCCTCATTATACAGTTTCCAGGGATGACCTCCCCATTCTATTAAAAATCTTTTCCGTGTCAACCTGATAACATTCCTAATGACCACCCTTATAAATTTATTATTGAACACCTCAACAATGTCATCTGCAGCAGTTACCACTCTACCATTTTCATCAGTTAACATCATCTCACCATAATCATTCTTCTTCCTACTTCCCACATATCTGACAAACTGTCTAGGCTTTTTCTTTGCCCAGTTTGCCAATTTCAGCTCATACTGCACTTATGTTGTTCTTACTGAGTCACTCACCTAGTTTGTTCTATTTTCTCTTCATGTAACTCATTATTATTACCATTAATCATCTTATGCTGCCTCCAAAGTGACTTCTTCTTCTTCTTCCAGATTTCATGCTCAAGCCCCATTCATCCATTTATTTATTCATTCCTCATTTATTCGTACTTTATTCAGCATTTTGACCTTCAGAATATATTCACACATTGATGCTGTTATATATTTCTTTGTCAGTTCCAAAGTAACATTTAATTCCTTACCACTCAACTGCTCAATCCATGCTATAGCTCCAAGCTGTCTCATAATCACCAGCCTTCTGCTTCCACATATATTCTTTCCTCACAGAAGTCTGCATATGGATAGCTGCAACTCAGGTGATTAGTTCGTGATCACTCTCACCAACTGGAGGAAAGTGTGAAACTCCACTCAGAGTTGAAAGTTTATTTTCCACTTGGTTAGAGTATAATAAATTTAGTTTAATCCTTTATCCAAGTGTGAGCAAAGAAAGTTTGTGCCTGAAAGTATCTTCAGGACTGGGTTAAGGTGGTACAACACCAGGACAACTCGTTGCAAAGGTGGAGCAAGCTACCAACACTCCTATCTTAGTATCTCCTATAATGCAAAACACATCTCCTTGCGGATATGTCTAATGTTATGCATTAAGGGAAGGGCCACTACTCCGGTCTGGGTAGTGGCCCTTCCCTTAATGCATAACATTAGACATATCCGCAAGGAGATGTGTTTTGCATTATAGGAGATACTAAGATAGGAGTGTTGGTAGCTTGCTCCACCTTTGCAACGAGTTGTCCTGGTGTTGTACCACCTTAACCCAGTCCTGAAGATACTTTCAGGCGCAAACTTTGTTTGCTCACACTTGGATAAAGGATTAAACTAAATTTATTATATTCCACTCAGAGTTATATCCTCTGATGAAATGATGAGATCTTATACTTTCGATCCTCACTTGTCCTCCTTTGCATGCTGTCTGCGATTGCTGTCTCTCAAGAACTGAAGAAATTCATTTTCTTATTCTCAAATGCTATCTCTGCATTCCAATCTATACTGCCATAATTAAAACTGCCCATAATAATCACCTTTCCTTTGTTCACTAACCCAAGTTGTTTATACATTTCTTCATTACTACCCTCCCCATTTCCTGGCCTACAGCAACATCCAACTAAATATGTATTCCTGTCAACCCTCACCTCACACCAGACTGCCTCATAAGCATCATTGCCACTATTTCTCTCTTTCATGCAGTGGCATAGCTAGAGGGGTGCAGTGGGGGAGGTCCACCCTGGGTGGCACTTTTCACAATTTTATTTTTCAACGATTCTTCTATTTATGTTAACCTAAATTAAAAGCAATATTCTCTGTGGTTTCCTTTGAGAGACGGAGAGTTGTACAATAAGTGTCCTCCCGCGATGAGTCTTCGGACTCCTTGGAGGTGTCATGAATAATAATAATAACAACTTTGAATAAAAGCCTCTGTCTGTCACATCGTCAAATGCAGTATCTCCACTATGTATGAAACAGCTTTGCAAAATTATCACATAGTATTTCAACTATTTCTTCTGTTTCTGTCACTTTGACAGAAGCTGAAGAAATAGTTGAATTACTAAAGAGTTTTTACAGGATTAATACCAAAGAAATTTTTCAGAACAGGTCTGGTGGTGGGAGAACTAGGGACATACTTGTAATCTGAGCAAGTATGGTTAACAAGGGTGTGAGGAATAGATTTTTGCTTTGAGAGTGGCGAATGGGTGGAATGGATTGCCAGAGTCTGTTGGAGGTGCCATGACTGTGAATGAGTTCAAAGTATGATATATATATTGTGCAAATATTAGTGCTTGGTATAATGTTTAGGGCCTTTTGCAATGAGCCTATGGACTCCATGGAGATGCCTGTAATAATAATAATAATAATTGTAAAAACCTCTTTAGGATTTCCTTTAACATGCTTAGCCCTTCTGATTTGCTACTCATTGTCTTGCCTGCAAAGATTATGATGAGCAGGTACAAGAGCACTTTGTATTACTATTTTATCCACTCATAATCTTTTTATTTATAGTCCATCCATAATGTTTTCTTGTTTTACAGTTCTTGCTTTATGATGCTACTCATCCATTAAACTTCCATTTAGTTTATCCTTTTGACCCTGGGTATGCAGGCCAATACTGCTTCCTTCAAACAATCCCTGACTATTTCCTATGAACTAGTTTCTTATGCCTTATTAGCTTCTTAGTAGGTATGGTTGCTTGCTAGCTACTAAGTTTATAATCATCATTGTTTCAATATTGATAAAAATAAGTCGAAACATTTTGCCTAGTTTCATATAGTTTCTAATTTGAATAAGAATGCTTATCTGTGTTTCAGTGTAGAACTTAAAACTTGGATTATTAATTGATGATTATACTTAATATGAATGAAAGTAATTTATTGCTCTGGAATTATCACTTAACTCTGCAGCTAACCAGTCATATTCAAGAAGTGTTCATTCAGTTTTACTCTATGTATATGTATAAGTGAAGATGCAGTAAAATTATGCTGTAATATATTATGGAAAATTCCATCACAGTACTACCAAATTTAAATAAATTTCTTCTATCACAGTGGCCAAGAATTTTGCATAACATATCAACTTGTGATTTTCTATGAACATTGAATGGATTTATCCATCCTGTCAGTAGGAAAAAAAAGTAAACACTTGAATAGAATATTTTAGCCCTGGTGAAACATTTTAAAGGAGAAGATCACAGTGAACACCTTTGGAACATGGGTAGGCAAAATGTTCGGGCTAGTGTAATGAATTCTCCTTCTAGATAAAGCTAGCCAAATGTATAGAAATTAATAACACAGGTACCCATTTGTTACTGTTAAATTATTATCATTAGCATCTGACTTCCATGGAGTCTAAAGACTCATCACAGGATGTCTATACTCTCTCTCTCTCTCATGAAAAATACCATTAAACCATGCTTTGAACCCATTCACAGTTTCCTCACTTACCATACTTTCAGACAATGCATTCCATCACCAATCACTCTCCATGCAAAAAATCTTCTCCTCGCTTCCCTGCTCACATCCTGCTTATATGGCTTCCAGGGATGGCCTCTAGTTTTAACCTTGCCTCATTCTACTCTATAAAAAATCTCCTGCTCATTAATCTGGTAACATCTCCCCAACTTATGTGTGTCAATCATATGAAATCTTCTTTTCTATTTACAAGGCTCTATAAGTTGCATTCCTCAATTTCAGCTACAGAGACTATGATGAGAAAATTTGCTACAAGTGGTTGATGTATAAGAGACCTAGGAATGATGGTGGACACTGAGCTGAAACATTGAGCCCATGTTATTAAGGTATCTGAGTCATCATATCAAATAACCAAAATGTTGAATAGGACACTAACCTGCAGGAATGAGGAAGTTATTCTCCTGGGTTTAATGGAGATGAGGAAAGATCTGGAAAGGTTCAGGACCAAGTAACCAAGATAATATCTGTCCTGAGGAATTTTCAATGTCTGGATGGACTGAAGATATGTGCTCATCAAAGGGCGAGAAATAAGAGGAGATGTGAGGTGATGAGGTGAATTGGTATTCTAACCAGCCAAACTTACCTCACCTTATAGCAGATAAGGTGGACTGAGTGTTATTTTTACAATCTGAGTAAGAGTATACTGATGAGGCATGTGAGGTGCAAATTCTCCTCTTAAGATGTGGTGAGTAAATGGAATAAGCTACTAGTAAATGTTGCATTTTCAACCAATGCTTTTACGAGATATGCCTATGTAATGCAACTCTGATTCTTTGGAAACACCATATCAAAATCACATTTTTTATATTTATAGCATAAATATTTAGATATGTACAATGGACATTTTGAATTGTATTCCAACATAATCTTTTACAACATATGCATGGAAGAGCTGACATAATTGTCATGTTCTACGATGCTTATTAGTTGTCATTCAATAATTAAAAAAAAATTGCTAATGCCTTTTATTCCCAAATAGGGAGCAGGTGAGACCTTTTTAGCTCTTCCTAACTTTTGGAGACTGAGGGCATAGTTCATTCTCCACCAATAGTTCATCAAAGATTGCTAGCCTGAGCTATCAGTAATTATACATGCCATCTGATGATAGCGGTAGCTAACAAGTGCTGCTATCTTGTGAGCCATAATTCTAATACGATGTTTACTGTCAGAAAATAATATGGGAAGTACGGTCAATTTTATTGAGTTTACGGAATGAAAAACCTGAGTTTCCTTGAGAAAATAACCAGCTTGCCTGTGCCAAAGATCAACTAATTGGGAATCATTCGAAAAAAGACTTAGTAAAAGTTCCTCTAGTCAGCAACTAGAATTGAACTACGATGCTCTTTATTCAGGCAATTTAGTGCCGTGCATGGTACAAGCCACTGAGCTACACAGAAGCTTATCCTCCTCTCAAACCTTGTATTGCAAAGAAAGTTTATATATATATATATATATATATATATATATATATATATATATATATATATATATATATATTTGATATATATATATATATATATATATATATATATATTTGATATATATATATATATATATATATATATATATATATTTGATATATAATAGCTTCTCGTCATGACAAGAAGAATCTTTATATGGGTTTTATTTCTATTGAACGTGATCTCATAAGAGATTTTGTTTCTCCTGGAAACTCTGGTTTTTCATCCAGCATACAGAGTAATCAGTTTTGAGTATAATTATTATTATTATTATTATTAACATCTGATCTCCATGGGTCAGAGATTCATTGTTGGAGGTACGAACTATTGCACACAATTCTCATCTAATCATGCTTTAAACTGATTCAATGTGTCTACACCCACAATATGGCAATGTTATCAACTCATCAACCACTCTACATGCAAAGAACCTACTACTCACTTCACTGCTCAGACCCTTCTTATACAATTTCCAGAACGGCCTCTTGTTCTACCCTCTTCTCTCATTCTATGAAAAAATCTCTTCCATGTCAACCTGATAAGAACCCCTGACTAGCATATGTCTCAATCATATCCATCTCTCTTCCTCCTATTCACAAGGTTCTGCAATTTCATTCTCTCAATCTGTCCTCATGCACCACATTCCAAAGACCTCTTACCACCTTTGTGAATGCTGTAATATATTATGCTCTCTGGGCCCTTTCCAACATATTTACATCACCATGGAAACCAAGTGACCAAATCTGTGCACAATAATCCATATGACCAAGGGCTTATAATGGTATCATAACCTCTCTTTCTGCATATCAGGGCTCTGTGCATCATTGCCATTATCTGATGTGACATCTTGACTTTTGAAAAATGTGGCCTCTGAATTTCAGGTCTTTGTCCACCATTACTGATAGATCTCTCATCTCCTCTACTTCCTTTAAAGTTTCCCCACCAAGTGTACACTTTGCATTCCATTGTTGCTTACCAAATGTGAAACCTTACGCTTTGCAACATTAAACAGATAGTTCTACTTACCATTCATTGCAATTTATTCAAGTCCTCTTGTAAGGCCATAACATATGTTTGACTATCAATTTCCCTCCTCAATTTTTCATCTGCAAACAGCTATATATCACCAGTTAAACTCATCCCAATATCATTAATATATGAATTGAACAATGATCCAAAAACTCACCCATACAACACACCACTAGTGACCTTTCTTCTCTTTCAGGATACCGCACCCCCATCTACAACTTTTTGATACCTATCTGATAGTCAGTCACTGATCAAACTCAGAAGTCTGTTATCCGATCCCATCTGTTTAAATTTACTTAGATTGCACTTTGATTTTGCAAATGTTTTTGCAAAATCCAAGTCCATTACTCTATATTCACTACCCTGTCCAAGGCATTTGTCACTTTGTTATAGTACATAAGTAAGTTATTAAAACATGATTGCCCGTTACCAAATCCATTCTGATAACCACAGAGAAAACAGCTGTTATCAACTCATTTCTGTATCCTTCTTCTCAGCAATCTCTCCAGTACCTTAACCACAATCAGATCACTATACAGATCAGCATATAATTTGAAGCTACAGCCTTATCATCACCTTTATGAAGTGGAACAATTTAACCCTCTTTCCACTCCCTTCGAACCTTTGCTGTTGTAAGAACATGAATGCCAATGCTACTGCCAATTCCCTGGATCATACCATTAAGATACGTGGTGATATGGCATCAAATCCTATTGCCTTATTGACATTAAGTTATTTATTGACTCAAATACCTCTTGCTCACTCACAATTAAGCCATCCTCTCCTATGTCCTCTACTTAAGTTCTTCATGATACCATCATGATCAGGATGAATCACCCTTATAAATTGATCATGGAATAACTCAAGAATGTCTTCTGCAGCAGTTACCATTGTATCGCTTTCATCGATTAACATAATCTTACCACGATCATTCTTTCTTCTACTTGCCACATATCTAAAAACCTCTCTAGGGTTTTGCTTTGCATGATTTGCCAATTTCAGCACATACTCTGCTTTTGTTTTCCTTACAAACTGAGTGACTTTCTTGGCTTGTTCTTTATACTCTTTATGTAACTGATTATTGCCATTATTCATCTTGTACTACCTCCAAAGTACTTTCTTTTTCCGGATATTGTATTTAAGATCCACAATCATCCATTTTACAGCTACTTTATTCAGCCTTTTGTCCTTCGGAATACATTCACACATTGATGCTGTTATGAATTATTTTGTCAGTTCCCATGCAGTATTTATTTACTTACTTACTGCTCATCTCTTTGTTTCACATTATAACTTCAAGCTCTCTTCTAAGTTGGTCATAATCACCAGCCTTATAAGTCCACATACATTCTTTCATCAACAATATACAGAGAAAAAATATGAGTGGTGGTAGGCAGTAGATGGCGTTGGTGCACGTGATGTATGGCAGTTCGCTCTATTTGGTGAATTCGGTGGTGGAAATGGAGAATTATACAGTAGGTGCTCTACTGCAATGACTCTTTGGATTCCTTGCAGGCATCATATAATAATAATAACAACAACAACAGCAACATATAAAGCAAACAGTCTAAAATGATATTCATGCCATCCTGTTAGAGGTTTAATGGAATATTAACAGCACTGGGAAAGAACTAAAAATAATTTGAATGGTTCTAATATTTCATCTCAGTCACTAAGAATCTTCAGGGATTAAAAATAACTTTTGTATCAATATACTGAACAATACAATAATAAGTAAAAACATGTGGTGAATCTGAAGTCCTATCTAGGTAGTGTGCCTTCTATAGGCATTTATAGGTGTCCTAGGATGTAAAGTGGGGTCTTTTATAATTAATGTTTTCTAAATTTTTGGAAATTTTACACAACTCTATTCGTTTAAATTTGGTTGATTTCTGAGTGCTGCCGCACAATCTAAACACAGTCAGGCAATTCCTTCGGTGCGACTGCAAAATTGAGGCTAAACCTCAAAGTTTAGGGCACCGACGGCATCGTTGGTGAGTCTTTTTGAAGATAGATTGACTGCTGTATGGAGAGGTTGAACTTGCGGTAGTGGTTTCGATTTACACAAGTTGTTAAACTTTTTGATGTGCTTATTTTTCAATCTTTTGAAATTCTTTTTGCGCGGAAGCTTCTGAGATGTCAGAGAGAGAGAATGGACCAAAGTTCAAGATTGGGTATAACGGAGAGCTCTGATTGTAAAGAGCCGATGGTGGCGTTCGTCGTGGAAAGGCTGGCGCGCGTTGCGCAATCTGCTCTCGTAATAGTGACAGACTGGCACGTTTATATTGTTATTATTATTACACCTCCAGGGAGTCCAAGGACTCATCGTGGGAGGGCACACTACTCTATTCGCTAAATACATCTCATTCTCTCCACTACTACTTACTTTTCCAACTACGACACTATAACCATCAACGCCATCTATCGCCCATCATCACCATCAACAGTATTTGCTGTCTGTAAATTACGTGTTTTCTGATATAAACGGAGGGCTATTATTTAATGAAATTTGATTTTTAGTTTAACGCAGTTAAGTATTACACTTGTGTCCCGACATCTGTTTAAAAAGGTCAGCCGATTTAAATGCCTAGATAAGCGTAGTTTCAACTTACTTTATTGTCTTGTTTTGGGTGCTATTTCTTCACCATGAATGATTAGAATCCGTGTGTTGACACGGATTCCAATTATTGTAATCATTCTAATCTGAAACAGGCACCTTTACACTCTTAGAAAAACGTTTTTCCTTCTGATATCATAAAGCTCTTTTTCTTTGCCGTCAGTTCTGGTTATTTTTTTTGGAAGAATAAAATCGACAAACAGATAGAGGGAATCTCTATTGGATCTCCCCTCTCACCCCATCTATCAAGTTCTATCTCAGCAGAAGGCCACTGCTTCCTTGCTTTTTGGAAGTTTTTCCCCGCTTGGTTAGACTATAATAAATTTAGTTTAATCCTTTATCCAAGTGTAAGCAAACAAAGTTTGCGCCTGAAGTACCTTCAGGACTGAGGCAACTAGTGGTAAAAGTGGACCAAGCTCTTATCACTCCTTGTCTTAGTTCTCCCATAATGAAAAGCACATCTCAATGGGACATGTATAATGCTATGAATTAAGGGAAGGTACCAGGACCGGTTTCAACCTTTATTGAGGTCTCATCAGTGGGAGCCAGACCCAGAGGTGGTGATACAGGTGGCAGCAATGGAGAAGTCGTATTTACCTATACGAGTTGCCAAAAGGTTTCTCACCTTATTATTAAATTATTCGGAATTTAGAGAAAGAAGTTGGAAGTTTTTTCCATTTGGTTAGACTATAATAAATTTAGTTTAATCCTTTATCCAAGTGTAAGCAAACAGAGTTTGCGCCCGAAGTACCTTCAGGACTGAGGCAGCTCGTGGTTGCTCAAGTTCTCATCACTCCTTGTCTTTGTATCTCCGTTAATGCAAAGCACATCTCCTTGGACCATGTATAATGCTATGCATTAATGGAAGAGCCACTACCCAGACGGATTTCGACCTTTATTGAGTCAGTGGGCGCTAGACCCAGTGGTGGTGATACTAAGGTGGGAGCAATGGAGAAGTGATATTTACCTGTACGAGTTGCCAAAAGGTGTCTCACCTTATCATGAAATCACTCTGCATTTAGAGAAAGGTGTTGGAAGTTCTTTTCCACTTGGTCAGACTATAATAAAGTGGTAAAGGTGGACCACTCGTCAGTAGGAGCCAAACCCTCTGGGTCTGGCCCCCACTGACGAGACCTCAATAACGTTCGAAGCCGGTCTGGATAGTGTCCTTTCTTAATGCGTAACATTATATATGTCCATAGCAGATGTGCTTTGCATTATGAGAGCTACTAAGACAAGGAGTGAAGAGCTTGGACCACTTTTACTATGCGTTGCCTCAGTCCTGAAGATACTCCAGGTGCAAACTCTGTTTGCTTACACTTGGATAAAGAATGAAACTAAATTTGTTATACTTATTGGAATTTTCACGTGGGTTGAAGTTCCATGCTTGTGTCGAAAAGTAGAGATTCGTGGATTATATTCTTCTCGACCTACCAATATCATTAATGTGCTACGAGTTTATAACCTCTCTGAACATTATATTTAATAAAGAAATAATTTAGTTGAAATTACTCTTAAGGAAATAAATACCGACAAAATATTTTCATACATACATTTTTAATAACTACTTTCATTATCGTAACAAGTTACAGGAGGCATAATTTTTGAAACCTGTTCCATGGAAAGCTGTGATCAAATTTATACTGTTTTTCATCACATTTACATGAGCAAATATGTATACTATTATAAAATTGTTTATAGGTTTTTATCAAATGCTTTGATATAATTTCTGGGTTGTCCAATTTCATATGAAGATGCAGGGAACACACATTTCTCACCTTTTTTATTTCTGATATTAATAGTGGTATCTTCACAGTTGTGAGTGATTGTTCATTCGGGAAGATTAGACAGAGATGTTTTAATTTTTGTAGTGATCCTAATACATCCCACAGTTTTACTGACTGGATGTTTCCGCCTAATGGCAATACTAGGGTCACGAGATTTACAAGCGTTTTCAAACCCATTAAAGTTGACTGAAATGTCTTTTCCGAAAAATCCAACTTATTCTGTATGATTCGTAACGTTTCCACTTCTGTTCTTTCTTCAGATAGTGTAAAGATAACTTGCTGTGGCTCTACTGATTTTATATTTTCCATTGTCAGACTGATTAAATTTTTGGAAGAAGCAATTGCGAGGATATCAGTTCTGTTGACACTACTTATGCAAGTCTCATTTCTGCACTGCCTAATATAACACTCTTCTAAACACGTGCAATTCTCTGCAACAGAAATATATGGAGATTGTTCTAGTCTTTTTCGTTTTATTTGAGACACGTTTATAGCGTGATTAAAGGCACAGGATGGAACACGAATAATTTTAAGACCATTTAATAGACTTATAACTGATAAAATGTTTGTATCGTCATGAAAATGACTGTCTTTAAAATCAATTTCACATAACTGTTCAACTGCATCCTTTAAATCACTGCTCTCACTCTTTTTTATAAAGCAATTTGTCATCCTAAGAACTTTCAAATTTCTTCCAATTCTTTTAACCTCTTTCAAACATGCCTCATCAACTTTAAAACCTGAAATTTCTAAATGATGTAGTACATTTGAAGATAATGATTTTAGTATTTGTAGTGTTGATTTTTTACTGGGGTCATTAAATATAGCAAGGTATTTTAAGCTGTCAGTTTCACCAAATGCAGAGCTATTTGCATTCGCAATAAAATCATCCGGTTCAAAATTATAAACAGTCAGTTTTTTCCATTTTTTTTTTTCTCCACCAAGAATATTCCCTACTATATTCTGAAATGTGGATACAGAATTATTCGGTATATTATGATCGAAAGGTAACTTCTCGGCATTAATAACAAACGAAACCAAATTTCTTGCGGTATATATGAGTTTACTAGCGGTATCGCTTATTATATTTGCACTATTAATGCTTTCGAAAGGGATAATGTTTAATTTTAAATCATTTATTTCCGGACTCCGAAATAACATGTTTTCGAGCACTCTTAAATGAGACGGAATTACACATAACTCCATTGATAATCTTTTAATTTTAAATGGTTGACAACAATCATTAAAATAAAAGTCCGTTTCAACTGGTGTCATCAATGAAGACACGGTCACTGAACACTCTAAACTCATAATATTTTTATTAATTTTTAAAAATTTTAATATATTATGTAAATCTAGGTTGCAGTTTTTTAGATAAAGCTTTTCTAAAGAATTACAATTTGGGATAAATCGTTCTAATAATTCGCCTCTTATCCAATGGCAGCCATTCAGTGAAAGATCTTTCACATAACTGGGTTCTATCACATTTTCGAATATATCATTCAACTGAGAAATCATGCATTTTTGTTCCCAATCAAACTTAATACGACTTTGAAACTCTTCCTTTTCTATCAACACTTTTAGATGAGGGTAAACATAAGTTATTTTAATGACGTCCTGTATAGATAAAAACGAAAATATTCTAAGCATTACTTTTTTTGGCAATTCATCAAAATCGCAATGTTCCATTTTTGCTGCGGCCATTCCAATATTTAGAATTTTATATTTTCCAGAGTTTTGTATATCGTGAGACCAGTATTTAAGTTGAATTTTGAGTCACTTCTAAAAACAATAGTTACGCAAAGTATAGTTAAAATCGACAAACTTTTTATAAACCATTTTCACAGAAATTTGTACACCAAAACCATTTTCACAGAAATTCGTACACCAAAACCATTTTCACAGAAATTCGTACACTAAAACCATGTCTACCAGAATGTACTTCCCTCTAGTGATCAAAAAATATAACAGCGTGAAAACTCAACAACGGCAAAATCTAAAATATTAAAATAATAAAATTCAACAAAAGGCCTAAATGTAACTAATGCTTAATTGAAAAAAAAATCAGCTAACGCCTTTTTATTCCCGTATACGGGGAGTAGGCGAGGCCGTTTAACCCTGTTAGCAGGATTAATGGAATAAACGTGTTAGGAGAATAATATAAGGGTAAGAACGAACTGGAGGAAGAGGGATCATACTTGGAAATTGTGTAAATGTTTGGTTAACAAAGATGTTAGAATTAGATTTTTTGTTTGGAGTGTGGTGAATGAGTTACTATAGGTGGTTGGGAATGCTTCGACTGTAAATGAATTTAAGAAGTATTGTGCGAAAATAGTTAGTGTGTCAATGTCTCCCGCGACGAGTCTTTTTACTCCATGGAAATACGTTATAATAATAATCTCTAAAAAATATTAAACATTTTGTTAAAAATTTATTATTAAAAAATAATATCTTCACTACGAAAGCAAACTACTACACTTAAATATTAATAATAATTTTAGATGAACAAAAGAGCTTCAAAATGCTTCGTTTTGGCTGTTTTGTGGGGAAAAAAGTAATTACTATTATTATATCAGCGCAACTGCACGTTATTGGAATTTGCTAAAGTATAAGCTATATCTTAAAGTATAAGCTATATCCCGCGATGAGTCTTCGGACTCCTTGGAGGTGTCAGGAATAATAATAATAATAATAAAAAAAAAAAAAATAAAAAAAAATCTGCTAACGCCTTTTTATTCCCGTATATACGGGAGTAGGCGAGGCCATTTAGCCCTATCTAACTTTTGGAGACTGAGTGGGCAGTTCAATCTCCACTGGTACCCAATCAGAGACAGATGGCCCAAGGCTATCACTAATTAAGCGGTACGCAGTGAAGAGAGACGGCTCAAATGTGCCGCCATCTCGTGGTCTCTAACCCTAACACAATATATTTAATGTCTGAAATAATGTGGGTTCTACGGTCGATTTTCTTGAGTTTACAGGACGAAAAACCCGAGTTTCCGGGAGGAAAAACCTGCTTGCCCGTGCCAGAGATCGACTAACTCGGGAACCGGTCGAAAAAAGGCTTAGAAAAATTTCCTCTAGTCGCCGACTAGACTCGAAACCAAGACTTCCTTCGTGCGGCCTAGCGCGATGGTGTGCAAACGCCACATCCACTGAGCTACACAGGCTCTTAATAATAATAATAATAATAATAATAATAATAATAATAATAATAATAATAATAATAATAATAATAATAATAATAATAATAATCTGGTGGTGTGCCCGGATGATAATTGTACGTGCTTATAGCACAATTCCTAATGGATCAAGAATGACGAGATAATGCCTTAATACAACGCAGCCAATTATAGACCAAACTGTGTCACATGCAGAGATGGCTCATTGAACGGAGTTGGATGAGAGGAACAAACACACAGTGAATCCTTCAGATTTTATAAACTATTGGAGAGATTCAATACACCAGGTTATTGTATAAACTCAAAAAATAGGCTGAGAGTATGGATTGAAGAGCGTGACTATCTGACAAGTCAAAACGTGATGTGATAGGAGCTGAATTTAAGAGAATGACAGTGACCTGTGGTAATCCTACATGATTATGCTCTTAGGTTACTCTTGTTTATCTTGTATATTAATGAGATTAGAGATAGTCTGGGGTCCCCCCCCCACCCCCCCCCCCCCCCACCCCCCCCCCCCCCCACCCCCCCCCCCCCCCACCCCCCCCCCCCCCCACCCCCCCCCCCCCCCACCCCCCCCCCCCCCCACCCCCCCCCCCCCCCACCCCCCCCCCCCCCCACCCCCCCCCCCCCCCACCCCCCCCCCCCCCCACCCCCCCCCCCCCCCACCCCCCCCCCCCCCCACCCCCCCCCCCCCCCACCCCCCCCCCCCCCCACCCCCCCCCCCCCCCACCCCCCCCCCCCCCCACCCCCCCCCCCCCCCACCCCCCCCCCCCCCCACCCCCCCCCCCCCCCACCCCCCCCCCCCCCCACCCCCCCCCCCCCCCACCCCCCCCCCCCCCCACCCCCCCCCCCCCCCACCCCCCCCCCCCCCCACCCCCCCCCCCCCCCACCCCCCCCCCCCCCCACCCCCCCCCCCCCCCACCCCCCCCCCCCCCCACCCCCCCCCCCCCCCACCCCCCCCCCCCCCCACCCCCCCCCAATCCCGATCTTTGTTTTAGATGCTAGATTTCAGAGATTATGTCGTCTGAGTGTTTCGTATACGAATTATTACAGAAAACTATCAAAGCTATTTTTTTATTTTATTATTACGTGACTCCTCCATGGAGTCCAAAGACTCATCGAGAAAGGACATCTATTCTACAACTCTCCCTATCTCGATCCACCAACGCCATCTACTGTTCTTTCTCGATGAGTAAGGACATACGATGAGTAATACCACTTTTATCTATCGTATTATCACTGACATACACAAACACCCATGGCCTAGGCGGGATTCGAATCGGCAGCGTTTTGGCTGGAAAGGAGATCCGCTATTCACTCAGACCGGCAAATCAGACCGGCAATTTGATACCCGATTTTCCAACCGAATGTGAATTAGCTTTAAAGCCAATAGATATTAAATCCCTTCTTAGTGCAGCGAGACTGCCCTAAATTCTCAATTAAGAGAATCATATTTGCCTATTTTATACATTACACTTCATTAAGATAAAAGTGGTATTGTGCAATACACATCAATTTCTTTCAGGTGCTCTTTTTATTTGCAAATGTTTAAATAGGCATCAAAATAATCGTACACGTGTACATAATAATCAGAAATAACGACAAATGAATTAGACGAGCTCTACAAGAAACACGAATCCGGTCCCGCTTCTGTACCAGCACATTTGTGGACATATCTTCAGAAATACGAAGAACACCTAAAGACGTTCTTTTTATAGTTCAGAGATGAATCTTTCCAGGGAAAGGATGAACATTGATTTATCACGCGGTCGATATTCTACACAGTAAATTCCCAGCAGAGAAATGTTATCCCTGTTGAGAAGTTGCTCCACTGGAGTTTGTAAAAAAAGAAAGTCGGATTATACTCTACGTTGCTGAGTAGCCTAAGAACAACGGAATAAAAGGTTGACTTTTGTTCTACATTCAGTTGACAGATGGAGTCGGATATTATAGAGGAAGAGATAGTATTTTATGTCAGACTTTTATAACGAGGTGTTCGTATGAATGTGAGTTTTAATATGTGTTTTTATATTGAGCGATATTATTTTCAAGCGTTTCGTTTTCTTGTCGAGTTGCTGATACCTGCAAATTTATTTGCATTGGATTGATTTCGCCTAGATGTGAAACTGAACCTCTTTCATTAGGTATCTTGCGCTGTCTAAATTAGTCTTGGAATTGCATTGTCTAGAATGTCGATATTTTCTTTTACCAAAAGAGAATATCAACATTCAAAAGAATGCAATTGTAAGGTAAAAACGACCAATTTAGTTTACCTTACAATGAACGAAATTCCAAGTAAATTAAACTAGACTGATCAGTCTAGTTTGAGTTTATTCGGTTACGGTGTATGTCGGTGGTCAAAAAAAAAATGTTCGGTTTTGAAGTAGGATTTCATGTTTGAACATTTGATGCTAATGAAAAATTGAACAAACAGATGAAATTCCTAATCTGATGTGCGAAGGTCTCGTCCTGACTATAGTATCCCGGAGTAGGACAGTGTAAAATGTTATTTACACTGTTCTACGTCCCCAAAGTTGGATTTCCTGCTAACTTAAGCGGTAAGGGTTAAGGTTAATCACTCATAGAGGGATATATATATATATATATAAAGAAATAAATTAGCTTAAAATAGAAATGAGACGTGTTCCTTGCCGATAAGCCGATAACCACCGGTGTGCCAGTTTCTATGACTTATGTACAACTCTGTAGCAAAATAAATGTTGACTAAAGCTGGAAGGTCGATCGCAGTGAATCCATCAGTTAACAATTGACGTCGCCCTGGTCACCATTTACCACCTTACCTGCCAAGGAGCAAAATCCCCAACCAATTAACGATGCATTTAGGACACACCCCCTCGCCACTACCACAAGTGCCTATACGTTTATTCATTGCGATAACGCTGGTGAGCGTCCTACACAGTGGACTAGCACCAACGGCTCACTCCCTTGTAATCAAACAAAAACGGGCTTTATTATTATTAATATTATTATTATTATTATTATTATTATCATCATCATCATCATCATTACTGGCAGATTACTTATCACACTTTTGATAAGTACAAAGTCAACTGAAACCAGCACATGAGAAAATCGCAATTTTCCTGTGTTTTTATACAAAAATTAGCATCAGGACGTAACAATTGAAATTTATTTACTGGGAATTCAACAAAGAAAGTCTTGTTGACAGCATTGTCTATCTGTCTCTTCATTTAGTTTAGTTAAATTTTATTCAGCTATGTCTTTAACAATAAAAATGAAGATAGGAATTTTCTTGAAGAGAGGAATGCTTTGATTTTTATCAGTAGTACGTCATCAGGTAGATATATTTATAAAGAAATGAAGCTATGAGGTGATTGTTGGACGTCCTTGTCGAGCTGCCCAGCGTCGTCTGCAATCTTCAACATTAGTCTGTTTGTCAAATTCCACTGCGAAACAAATTTTAAATTAGCATCTGATTTGCATCGTGGGATGGAAGAAGACTGTCGTGCGCATTGTTGTTGTGAAGTAACTTGAAAAGAAAAAAAAAAATGGTGTCATGTTTGAGCTCAAGAACCTGATTTCCGATTATGCTAATATTAATCCACTCACTGCAAGTGGATTAAGATTAGTATATTGCTTTTGGGAGAGATGAAAATTAAAATAAAAAAATGTTTAAAAAATTACAACATGATTGAATATTTGTGTAGCTGACCGTGACTGGATGGATGTGTGATAATGTTTCGAGCTTAATTTTCCCCCTGTGAATTGAGTAATCTATCTTCTCGGTTTACTGTGAGCAGTGTGAATTTGTTAACTATTTTATTTGTCGAACAGCAGCTAAGAGTTCACTTGGCACTGAAGGAAATTCCACATTCGGGGAGAAAGATCCTTCACATCATCTCGAGGCCTTTAAAACGTGTGCTTTGGGAAAACTGTTAAAAAGATATTCTTCTTAGGTTGAATTTGAACCATAGTTTTTACCTACTTTTACTCAGAGCTGCTGTTCCACTGCATGAAGAAAAATGAACAGTTATTTATTTATTTATTTTTTTTTTACTTTTCAACCACATGGACACACCCGCGCGCACGCACGAACACACACACACACACACACACACACACACACACACACACACACACACACACACACACACACACACACACACACACACACACACACACACACACACACACACAGTAGCCAGTTATTTTGCTTAGGTCATGTTCTGCTTGGAGAGTTCAGTGTTAATGTCTGTGTGGACTATTGGTAGTGCTGTGTCGTCTGTGTAGACTATTAGTAGTGCTGTGTCGTCTGTGTATTGATATATTTGACTTTGTAAGGCCAAGCAGTGAATGTCATTTATGTATGAGTATGTATTTGTATTTGTATTTCCCAGCTGTGGTATGAACCTATTTTTGTTACTTACGTTCTGTCTGTGAGAAAATTCCAAAACTAGGTATAATAATAATTGTTATTACTGTGGAGAAAATAAACTTCACTCTTTTGATCCTTTCAAGGCAAGTGAAACAACCATATGAGAAATTTTCCAACTTTGTTATTTGGGTACGTCTTTAACAATAAAATAATTTCACAGGACTACAAAGAAAGCAGATGGATCTGTATAATAAGCAAATTTAAGTGAAAAAAGGATATTAATGGTTTTTTTCCAGCAAATATGTCATGAAGCAGACATGTTTACAAAGAAATGAAGTAACTTGCTGGACAGAATTGTTGAGCTGGTTAGCGTCTCTGCTCTCCACCCAACAGGGCATCCAATATCATTGATGAACAAATTGAAAAGCAGTGGTCCAAGAACAGAGCCCTGTGGCACTCCACTAGTCACAAGACGTCTTTTAGACTCCACTCCTGAATAAACCACTCTTTGATATCTCTCCTTCAACCACCCTCTTTGATATCTCTCCTTCAACCACCCTCTTATCCATCTCACTAACCCTATATCTATACCCATCTGCTCCAGTTTACTGATTAGGGTTCCATGTGGTATACTATCAAAGGCCTTGGCAAGGTCCAGTAGTATCACTGTAAACCCATTACCCCTATCCAGTTCAGCCGTCACTGTGTTATAAAACGTGAGCAAGTTACTGAGGAAGATCTACCCTTCACAAAACCATGTTGTCCCCCATACAATATCCCATTTTCATCTATCCAATCCTGTATTCTTTTCTTGACTAATTTCTCTAAGACCTTGACAATGATTCCTGATATGCTAATCGGTCGGTAATTTAAAACAGCAGTCTTGGAACCACCTTTATGCAGTGGAACTATTTTCCTCTCTTTCCACCCGCTCGGGACTAGCCCAGACCCGAGACTCAAATTAAACAAAATGGTCAAGGGTACTGACAATTCTTCAGCTGCTTCTCGTACAATACGAGCTGGTATACCATCCAATCCCACAGATGTATTGACATTGAGGTTATGCAATAAACTACTCACCTCCACTTCATTAACCACAATTCCCATATAATCTACTGGTTTATTCGTTTCTGCAATGTCACCACCTGGATGATATACGTTTGCAAAGGTGCTCACTCAGTAACTCAACTATCTCAACTGATTCAGTTACCTCCCTACCATCGGCATTCTTTAAAATCAATCTGCCATGTACATTTTTCCTTTTACTTGCTACATATCTAAAAAACTGTTTAGGATTCTCTTTAGCCTGCATGGCCAATGTTCTTTCGTAATCCTTTTTTGCTTTTCTTACCACACTCGTCACTCTTCTGGCCTGCGCTTTATACCGTTCATGTGCCTGCCGGTCACCCTTCTCCTTAAATTCCCTCCATAGTTGTTTCTTTTTTTGCAACTCAAGCTTAATGGTGTTATTCATCCATTTAACCCCTACTTGATTTATTATTCGGACTCTAGGTATACAGTCAGCCATTGCTTCATGCAAGCACTTCTTAACTACCTCCCATGCACTATCAACTTCTAGTCCTTGCAATTGTACATGCCATGGCACTGAACCAATCAAACTCCTAAGCTTGTCATACTTTCCAGCCCGATAATTCCACATGTACAGTGTCTTAATTGAAAATTCTACACCTTTAGCCACCTCCCAAGTTAAGACCCTATGATCACTCTCACCGATTGGTGGCAATGTGGTCATATTTGTTACAGCCAAATCCTCAGATGTAATTACCAGGTCAAGCACTCTCTGACCACTAGTATTTTCCATTACATGCTGTCGCAGATAGTTATCCCTTAATAACTGCATAAAATCCAGTTCCTTCCTCCCGTGTGTCCTCTCCTCACTCCAATCAATGCGACCATAGTTGAAATCTCCCATAATAATCACCCTCCTTCCATCCATTTCTTCTATTTGCTTGTGCATACTGTCACTACCATCTTTTCCATCACCTGGTCTATAGCAGCACCCAATTGTATATTTAGTTCTGCTAGCCACAATCTCACACCAAATGGCCTCAAATGTGCTCTTTTCTCTATCCTGCAATTCAACTTCTATCCTCCTTGGTTGGAGCTCATCAGCTATCATCAACAATACTCCTCCCCCCATTTTATTCTCTCTGTCATTCCTGAACATACTATACCCATCACATTCAATCCCACTAGATATATCATCTACAGTCAGCCATGTTTCACTAATACCTATAACCTGTGGTCTGGAAGTGCCAACCATGGCCAAAAACTCTTCTTTCTTGTTCCTAATACTCCTAGCATTAGTGTACATGAATTTAAGACCCCCATTAGCCCCAACCCTACCTTGATGCCTTATATTAACTATCCCACTCAGATTTGTTGTCCTTATTTGCTCTGGCATATTATATTCATTCTTACATTCAACTGCCTCCATAAGGACTGTATCTCTACTCCCCCCCCCTAACAAATCTAGTTTCCCTGAATTTGCACATCCACTACATTCAGCAACACTTTCTCAAGTCTTCTTACACCGTAACCATTCAAATGTAAGCCATCCATCTTATATAGATCCTTTCGCCCATCAAACTCACTCCACACATCCACAAATTCCACACCACTCGTCATACATAACCCACGCATAAAGTCATTCGCAATTATAGCCCTCCTTTTAAACATTTCACTGTCATACCGTGGCAAAAGACAAATCATTCTAACTCTCTCACTCTTTTCTTTTGCTACCTCAAACAATTCATTCAGGTCTTCTATCATTTCCATTTTATCTCCTTTCAAATCATTCGTACCTGCCACAACAGTCATTTCTTTCACCCTTTCCTTTTGCTCTCTAATAGACGCAGTTACGTCCTTTATGGTCGCACCAGGTTGGTACGATTTTGTCAAATCCTCTACTAACACACCTCGTACTGACGAGTCTCCATACAGCACTCTATCCTTCATTTTGTTCATGTTCACATTCATACGTCTATTTTTCCTGTCATACCTTTTATTATTGGTTGGTTCATTCAGTTTACTTTTGTATATGCACTCTAGCTGCTGTTTTGCTCTTTCTATCGCACTATTCAACAACGCGATCTCACTCAATGCATCTATCTCATCTTTTTTGTTCTCTGAGAAACCATTTATACTATCATTCACACTTTCTACATTCACACTCTCACAATTTTCATGTACAACCTTGCCGTTTCTTGTCATATCCTTATTTCCTTCATTCTGAAGGTTGACAAAAATATCACACTCACGATCCGAAATACACTTCAATTCCTCATTCTCCCTACATTTTCTACACACATTCAATCCTTTATTATCATCTAACCACACTCCGACCGCACTCCGCAAAGCGTACATTTCACAGCTAGTACACTGACTCATTTCTTTTACGCTACCGTTCTTTGATAACGATGGCGAACCTTCATTACTGGCCGCCATTTTCCTTCGCACAGGTGCCATTCTTATTTACAACGTGTTTTGTCAAATTATACGTTATAACAGACCAAAAATAGACGCACTAAAATACGCAAGGCAAACAAAACAAAACTACACAATATTAACTGATATAACTGATACGCAATATAACTGAAAATGATACTTATCTTATCTGGAGCTTGCACGAACACTGCACATTACGAATTCATCTAGCGGCGACTTCCCGACATAGATTATGTTATAAAACACTTTAGTACACTAACCACGCTAATAAAGCTCCAATAACATACCAAATTTACACACTTAAGTCCATTAAATTGAATCCAAAACACCAATAAATCACAAAAAACACAAATCTCTCAGGAGCTCTCCGATAGCACGTCCGTTCACCAGACAAGCACTCCTTTTTAAAATAGCAGAACTAAGTAGTTCTCAAAAGGTGACGTGTGCTGGGTGTCCAATCAGTGGAAAAATAATCCACATTGTTTGTCTAAGAGGAGCATCTGTGGTCCTGACACAGTCTGTCAGGAATGAGATCTGAGAGGGCTTTGTACTGACAAACAGAACTTCCTGTGTGTGTAGTAGCTGACTGAAGAATTTAATGAAGGCTGTTTCCACCCCTATCCTACTGAACTGTGAGCAGGAATTAGAGATTCCTATACAGAAAGCTCTGGTGAATAGAAGTTTCTAATTCAGTTTGTGTGTGTGTGTGTGTGTGTGTGTGTGTGTGTGTGTGTGGCATGTTTCTTTTTCTTTCTAGATGAATAATTTGCTCCCTATTTACACAGTTCTGAAGACCTATAAATGATTGTTTGCTACGACTTTGACGTCCCGTAAGCAGCGTCTAATATCAGATCAGAGGTAGTGGTAGTGTTAATTATCGTATTTAATTATTTTAATGCTGTTCAGCATATTGAAATCTATAATTAATTTTTTACCATTAATTTATCTTCACCAAATATCATTAGTTCACCGCTATATTTTGCCTATGGAGAGTGTTTATATAGATTAATGTTTCAATATGGTGTCTAAATGCTTCGTGGGTGGATTGGTAAGCAAATCCGAACCTCAAATCAAGAAGGTGTGGGTTCGAATCTCGCTAGGGACAGATGTTTGAAATTACGCTTTACGGAAAGTACGGCATTTCCCCGCTGTTTGGGAAAATATTGTGAAATATCCGAAGACGTCAAAAGCTTACCTATTGACATCTACGAATATTTAACACAGTTAATAAAAAAAAATCAAGATTATTCAAGACAGGCAGCAAGAATCATCTCGTCTTTGTTTTAAATTCTAGATTTCAGAGAGTACCTCTTCTGGGCGTGTTTCGTACACGAATGACTACAGAAACGGAACGTATAAAGACTATTTTTATTTGATACTCGATTTACAAACCGAATGTGACTAAGCCAATAAATATTAAACCTCTTCGTAGTGCAGCTAGAGACTGCCCTAAATTCTCAATTCAGAGAATCGCATTTCCATATTTACACATTACACTTCATTAAGATAAAAGTGGTATTGTGCAACATACATCAATTTCTTTCAGATGCTCTTTTTTATTTGGAAATGTTTAAATAGGCATCAAAATAACTGTACACATGTACATAATAATCAGAAATAACGACAAATCAATTAGCCAAGTTCTGCAAAAAAACAGGTATTCGGTCCTGCTTCTGTACCAGCACATTTCTGGACATATCTTCAGAAATACGAAGAACCCCTAAAGACGTTCTTTTTATAGTTCAGAGATGAATCTTTCCAGAGACGATGTAGGGATGAACATTGATTTTTTTAATCAGACAGTCGATATCCTTTGTAGTAAATTTCCAGCAGAGAAATGTTATCCCTAGAAATTATATATTTGGTTTAATCCTTTATTCAAGTGTAAGGAAACAAAATTTGCGCCTGAAGTATCTTCATCACTGGGGCAACTCGTAGAAAAGGTGACTTCAGATCACTTGCCTTAGTATTCCAAAATGCAAAGCACATCTTCTTGCGGATACTTATACTGGTCTGGGTAGTAACCATTCCCATAATGCCCAGCAGTATACATGTCCGTAAGGAGATGTGTTTTGCAATATGATACTAAGGCAAATGAAGTAAAGTCAAACCACCTTGGCCACGAGTTGCCTCAGTCCTGAAGATTCTTCAGGTGCAAATTTTGTTTGCTTACACTTGGATAAAATATTAAACTAAATATATAATTTATAGTCTAATCAAACGAAAAAACTACCAACAAATGTTATCCCTATTGAGAGGTTGCTCCATTGGAGTTCAGCTGTAAAAAGGAAAGTCGGACTTTGTTGAGTAGACTAAAAACAACTGAAGAAAAGGTCTACTTCTCTTCTATAGTCATTTGACAGATGGAGTCGGATATTGCAGAGAAAGAGATAGTATTTTGTGTCACACATTGATAACGAGGTGTTGACACCAATATGATTTTTAATATGCGTTTTTTTAATTGTGAGATGGTATTTTCTTGTGTTTCGTTTTCTTGTCAAGTTGATGATACCCGCAGATTTATTTGCATTGGATTGATTTCGCCTAGATGTAAAACTGAATCTCTTTCACAATCATTAGGTATCTTGAGCTGTCAAATTAGCCTTGGAATTGTCTTTCAAATAACTGTTTTTCGATGAATTTTCATGGAACCAGATCAGATCCTAGCTGTTTCGAGGTGGTAGTCCTGTCTGATCGACTAGCATTAAATACGTTTGAATGGAATACATCTATGTAGAATTCCTAAGACCATTCTGGACAGTGCATTTCCATTTAGTAACACATACAGACTTTCTCAAATGAATGCAAACAGCTGACATTCAAAGAAACTGCACTAAACATCTTACTAAAACTTAAAAAAATTATTCCAACTCGAAAAAAAAAGCAACAAAAAAATTGGTAGACTACCGTTTCCTAAACCTTTATATCCTAAACATCTAACGTTGCCTGCAAAAATATAGTGAAATGAGTAAGTTATGTTAATACTGGATGAAGCGTGTATCTTCAATATTTATTAGCTTGATTGATATCTTAATTTCCTGGTCTTGTTAATGAAAGTCATCGTTTACACTGAAGACAGGCCGACCAGAATTAAAGGCCAGTGTTTTCATAAGGATGACTTAATAATATAAATACCATTACGTTCTGTATGACTTTAATTATTATCCGGTTTCTATAAATATATTCGACGAATTTAAATAATAGAAATGACGTCATAAATGACATGGTTCAGATACGTTTTTTATCACTGTGGTAAATTCAGCGAGTTAGCGTTTGTGCTCACTAAACCGTTGTTTCAACTCTCTTGCACAAACACGGAAGCATATTCTTTAGACCAAAACCAGTCATCTGCAGAATCGCGCCTTAATAAAGCTAGTTGGGAGAGGATTACTCAAAATCTGAATGAGTTTCGTAAAGATGGAATGTTGTGCGATGTGGTGTTGAGAAGCGATGATGGCGAATCTTTTAAAGTTCACAAATGCATAATGGCAGCCACAACATCATATTTTGAAGCCATTTTCACCAGCTGTACCCAAAGCGATATCATACATCCTGGAATACCTGGAAAAGTTCTTGGATGTATGATCGAATACGTTTACACCCAGAAGGATTTAGAAACACTGGAGAAAGCGCGTGAATTACTACCTGTAGCTTCCCACTTAGAGCTCGTCGATCTTTCACGCAACGGCGGACAAATGTATGGAAAATGATTTGACCCCAGAGAACTGTATAAATACATGGAGGTTCAGCTGCGCACATAATTTCCTTTCACTCAAGATAGAGAGTGACATGGGAGTATGCGTCCACTGTACTCGTATTCTTCTACTGTTTATATTTTAAGGAAATTCTTCATTTTTTTTAAATGGCTTATTTGTATATCCATTTAGGAATATTTGGAACAACATTATGGAGGTTCCGCATCACAATAAGGAATTCCTTGAACTTTCTATATCTAAAAGTACGTATTTCTTAATGTCCGGTCACCTTAATGTAGACAACGAGGCATCCGTATGGGATATCGCTGTTAAATGGATGAATCACGATCCTGAAATTAGAAGGGCTTTGGTTCAGTCCCTTCTTGGTTGTGTACGTCTTGGATTAGTGGAAATCAACTTTATCACCGACAGTATATTGGGTTACAGGAAAATTCATCGAAAGACAATTCATCAAAAAGGAAATTCATCTTTTTTTCGGAAACAGGCAAATCAGTCCCATGAACAGACATGAAACAGTTATCGGACAAGGAACACTATAAGAATCATATTGTTCGATAATTTTTCCCTATGAAAGTAGCATTGTAATCTCCTTATTCACGGTTCAGGTTTTGCTCTAAATGGATCAATTTTCTCATAACATTTCGAAACTTTAAAATTTCGGTGAACTCTTTTTTCGATGAATTGCATTTGCGACGAATTGTCGTTCGATGAATTGCCTTTTCGATGAATTGTCTTTTGATGAATTGCCTTTTCGATGAACTCTCCGGATACTAGTATATTGAGCCACCCATTTGTAAAAGAAAACAGGCCGTGTACGAAACAAATCTTGAGTATTTTAAATTCGGAATAAAACACGTTAAGTGCGAAAATCAATGAACCATGAATACCGTATGAACTTACCTTTGCCATTGGCGGAAGCTTATTAACTAGTTTGGAAAGTCATTCAAATATTGTAGAAGTGTATGATTCTAAAGCAAACAAGTGGATTGAGATAAATCTTTTAATGATACGTTTTCTTCGGTTAAAGACTATATACCTTTCAGATATAGGATCTAATAAAGAAATTAATATCTTCTTTTGAATATTGAAGTACTTATTATTATTCACAATAAATTTACCACTTTTCACAAAGCTGATTCTGTATGAATAAAATCATACTTTCAGATATTTAAAAGTCACCGATTTGTATTGGTTTCTTTCCATTCTCACTTTTTCAAGATATTAGAGGCATCACTAATCGAGGCTAGAAAAGGCACTGTGTGTGTTGCCCAAGATTTGCTGATATATTTACTTGGGGGAGATTGGAACCATCCATATTCTTATGTCATGAACAGCTGTATGTGCTTCAATACATTGACCTTCACATGGCACGCAATATCCTGCATGAACGAATGCCAGTAAGCTGGAAACAGAAATCGTTTTACAGCACATTTGAAAGATAAAGACTTTTTTCTCTTTTTTTTAATTAAAATAATACAACTAACCAGAAGGATAGAAAACAGTAAAATAATAAGAAATACTATTATTAGAATGAAATTAGAATTAGTCACGAAAAATTCGTTTAATTTAGACTGAATATTTCGCACTTAATTATGGAGATTTATCATTATGTTTTTAAAATGTTATGGTTAAATTTTAACAGGGCGTGGCATGCTGGTGTTATTATTGAAGATTCCATTTACGTGATAGGAGATTTCGATGACGATTGTAAGATCCCAAATACAGTCTAAAAATATGATTTTCATAAGAAGGAAGTAAGAATAACATTTGGAAGTTATTTTGGTAAGAAAACGTTTATTATAAAAATGATAGTCTTATTGTAATTATAGCTAACCATCATTGCATCAGCAAGCAGATTTGTTGTTTACATGACAGGTGTAATCAATCATTAAAATTAATGATTAATGACTACACAATAAAATCATTAAAATTGATCGACAATTGATAACATTTACTTAAAAATATGTTAGTCAATAAAGAAATATATCTCTGAACTTTTTTTACTAGTCTGTCTGTGTTCATTGGGCATCTACAGATGCCGTATGGTCACTCCGATGCTCGATGATGTTCCACACTAGGCCTCGCCATGTAGTCCTGTTGTTTGCCCTTCTGGCAGCCTGAACTCTCTGAAGATCAGTCACTCCACACACGCCATCCATCCATCCATCTCATTGATGGTCTACCCCTGCCTCTTTTCCCAGGAACTTTACCTTCTGGGGGACAATGCAACAACAAAAAACATTTGCATCAGTTGAAAGATACGACCCGAAAACCAACCAATGGACTTTCATAAATAGCATGAAAAGACAAAAACGTGGTCACAGCTGTCAGTCCCATAAAGCACAAATATTCGTTGTCGGAGGAAGTGACAACGATTCTCCTGCAATCAACTTCTGCGAAAGGTATGATCCGAGTAACGACACCTGGACGGATATTGCTAGCTTGAAGTATGCCAGGATTTCATTCACATCGTTGGTAAGAATTTTTAAAACGAGAAATATTCATTCATTATTGATTTAATGCCAAAACCACCAAATACATATTAGATGGTATGCATTTAGTTTTGTATGTAATTATTATCACATGTATTTTGTGGTTTTTAACAACAAATGTATTACAGAAGAAGGCGTTAACTAATCCAATATGTAGAATAAAACGTAATCCATATAATGACGAACATCTTTGTCTCCTTTCTCTAAAAACTAAGTTTGAAAGATTATTGACAGTTTGGATAAACCGTGAAGGTAGGATTTCACAGATATTGGAGAATAGAATGCACCTCTTCATCATCATGGCTGAAAGTGATGATGGCTTTCAGATTCATGTCGCCATCTTTTTTAGAGTAAAGTTTAGCTGGTTTTCTAAATGAGTTGACATTTTTTAGGTGGGAGCTGGAAGGTCGAAGTTTGAAAAGTTTGACATAGTAGAAGCAAATAGTGGTTGCTTGCTTGTGGGTATGGTAGGGTTCGGCCATAAAATAGCAAACAAACCTAAACGACTTTGGTGGAAGATAAGCTTGTTATTGCCACCTAAACAAAAATAACTTTTTTTAATCATTTATGTTTTCTGATTTTTCGTGTTTATTCAATATGAAGCTAGAGTTCACGGGCATTGTTACTTCTGATTTCTTTAAGATGTATTTTTGCAAAAAAAAAAAAAAAAAAAAGAAAAGAAAAGAAAAAAAAGCCAAACTGGCCATTACTTATTTCTTTAAGCAAATTTGATCTGGGCAGTTCATTAGGGATGACGGAGTATCTTCCTTAGAAAATTGGTTATTTACAGAATGAAAATTAAACATGAATCCATATTATGTTTTCATATATCTTTTGTGATGTAAAGACTCTGCGAATACGGTTACTTCGCCTTCCAAAAATGGCGTCTCCTATCAGTATTCATTCAGAAACAACAAAATGTAATATTTGTGGTTCCAGATTACTGCATTACCTTCCATGCCTAGAACTTCGTTATGCGGCTTTCATTGGTAGAATGTTCTTTTATACGGAAGACGAAGTAAATCTCCGGCATAGAATATTAAGCGTCTCATTGAATGAGATCGTGTGTGTGTGTGTGTGTGTGTGTGTGTGTGTGTGTGTGTGTGTGTGTGTGTGTGTGTGTGTGTGTGTGTGTGTGTGTGTGTGTGTGTGTGTGTGTGTGTGTGTGTGTGTGTGTGTGTGTGTGTGTGTGTGTGTGTGTGTGTGTGTGACCAAACCCATTACCACAAAGCAGATCTTGAGATTAAGTAAACAACTCCTCATCTCCGTGTTCACACTCTCCTTATACAGCTTCCAGGGATGATCTCTTATTTTCCCCCAGGTGTTTACATATTCTATACAACACTTATTCCACATTAATCACATAACAGCCCTTAACAGCTTATCTGTCTCAATCATATCATCCCATCTACTGCTATCCACCAGTTTCTTTAAACTGCATTTTCTCAAGTTGTCTTATATTCAACATTTCATAGATCCGAAAACAACATAGTAAAACTTCTATGGATAATTTGCAATATATCGACATCTTTTTGAAAACCAGGTGCCCAAATCTGCACACATCAATCCATATGCATGTGGCCTGATCAAATCCTTATACATGGGAACCATAACGTCCTAATTTCTACAAGTCAGATCAATCTCATAATCCACTGTGATGTTCTATTTAGTATGATGTTCAAATTTTGGGATCTTTTCGATAATCACAGCCAGATATATCGTCTCTATCTAATCTAAGATATTTCTGCGAAATGTGTGCCTTGCATCCTCTCATTGCTTTTCAAATTTGAAAGCTTTCAAGGTGCAACACTCAACTGACTCGTCTACCGCTCACTTGCCCATTCAGTCATTGCATTCAAATCCCCTTGCAAAGCTACAGTATCCTCTATACTCCTCATAATTCTCCCTAACTTTCCATCATCTGCAAACAACTGCATATCACCATTCAGATGCACATTACATTTACAAGTTCTTGAAACGTATTTGCAGCAAACTAGATGCAATAACAATATTAATGATTGCTAATGAACGAAACACAAAAGACGACAGCAATACTAGTGGAAAGTATATAGCGTTAATAGCATTATGCAATCATTTTAAACTACTGAAGCAATTTTAGTATTAATGTTGTTTTTCAGCATTATTATGAATAGTGAATTAAATGGGTGTTCACTTCAAGCTTGAACAGCATTTTGGTGGCTCCGATTTTGTGCAAATGCGATGCGTAAGTTGTAGTCGCAGAAAAAAATCTGTTTATAATAGATTGTAGCCACCATTTCAAGTCTTCATCTCTGACTTCGTTCTCTATGAACAGTCTTTACAGTTATGTTCTTACAAGAATGGCAACTGACTTAGTAGATTTTTCCCGAAATATTCAAAGGACATTACGTCTCACCAAACCATGACGAGTCTTCCACTCAGTAAACTATCACCATGTGGAAGCTCACAAATTTAGCGAAAACAAGGAAAATATGCATTAGTTCTCTGAAAATTAAAGGTTACATGAAATGCATTCTGGCCATCGAAAATTCTATTGCAGACCAGAAAAATCTTAATTAGTTCATTATGCTCCCCGTAACGAAGCAGTACTACCATCACTGACCAAAATTTTTCATTAGTTTATAACGTAACATGTGTTGATTGAAGGAATTGGAAATTAGCTGGTGAAATGATGTGATGTCTAAGAATGCAAGTTAGAGGAATCATTCTATGGTGATTTTTCTTCCTTACAGTATTCTAGCATGATACTAGCAAGTATTCTAATATCGTAATATTTAAAAACGCAGATACGAAAGAGAGAAAAAAGAGAATTTAACCTTAAGGTAATATGTAATATTTAAAGCTGAATTACCAGAAAGTAATAAATATGCATTTCGTATCTATAATTTATTTCATTAACTAAAAAAAAACTAAATTCAATTTTGAAAATGTTTAACTTGAATATTTCAAGTAATCCTGTTTTAATATACAAACATCCATTTTCATTTCATAATTTCTAGATTGCGAATGGCAAAATCCATGTAATCGGCGGAATGTCCCTCGACGATATACATTATCAGTGTGAATTTTACGAAGACGTTCGCGACCAATGGCTGCTCTCAATATCACTCAATAGACCTCGTTTGTCCTTAGCATCGTGTTCGGTTCGAGGGTTACCAAATGTCATCGAATATGTACGGCGCAGTTAACGTATTTTGACCTACGCCACTTCGCAAATATTTTTATGTTCTATATAAGATTAATAAATTAAATAAAAAAATGTCGGACCTTCCCCAAACCTATCGGCAGAACTTAGAATTCATTACTGATATTTAGTTTTACACACAAACATCATCTTTGTATCGAAACAAACAGAATGAGAGAGAGAGATCACTATTATTTTTCTTACATACCCAAGAAGACGAAGTTATATGCAGTTGCTGCAGAAATTTTCATAAGCAGCGGATCAGGTAAAGTGTAGTTGTCCAAAGTATCTTCACTTTTTTTTATCTATACCAGAAAGTTTATCGAAACCTTCTAGCTCTCCTTGTTAACTGGCATTCATGAAAAACTTAATCGGCGCATTAACGTCATGTAAGGAAGACATTTTGAGCAATCGTATAATTACGTAAGTGTTTCGGTTATATGTAAGGCTTGACTATCCGTGTTCATTCTGCCAATTAATTTCTAATGTCAATTGACTACTGAAGACAAATGATTTAAATATCAATCAGTTTCAATTTATTTGGCTAAAATGGTGAGGGATTTTTAATACTTTAATATCCTAATCTTGTATTACAAAATTTGCCATATCCATTCTTTCTAGCTCTATATTTTGTTTTGTGAACGTTATGACAAGGAAAAGCTGAATAAACAAATGGCTAGAGCTATAATGCCGGTCTATTACTACTAAGAGGTGCACATAAGTCTATCGGTTGTGGTTCCCTTTGGTGTGAACGAACAAAGAGGTTTTTCAGAAGATTCTGATAAAAAGTCCACTTCTGTCACAAAATAATTCCGTTTGAGTTTGACATATGTTGTTCTTCCGATTATGCTCACTTTGTTTCTAAAATGAATGCAAAATAAACTTGGTGCCGAATATATAAGCAGCGCCATTTTCCTGAAACAATGCACAAATGATAAAGCGTGTGGGATAGCAAAGTACACACTGTTGTCCAAAACCAAAGGACGAACACTTTCTGAAGTTTCTTAAATTTCTGAAGATTCTTCTTCTTCTTCTGCAGCTTCTCCCACTTAAGTGGGGTCACTGTTGATGATGAGTCTCCTCCACATCCTCCTGTCTTGGGCTGTCACCACATCCAAGTTCTTCATCCTCAAGTCCTCTTCTACCAGCTCCCTCCATCTCTTCTTTGGCCGCCCGCGCTTCCTCCTTCCTTGCACATCCATCTGCATGATCCTTCTTCCCACATATTCGTCCTTCCTCCTCATCACATGACCAAACCATCTCAACCTTTACAATCATAAATCAGATGAATCCGCTTGTGGCAATTTGTATGACTGACGATGTTCAGTATAAGACGAGTACACATTCCGAATTTCGAATCGCGCACAAGGAAATCGCGTGGTAGCACTAAACCGGATAAAAGGGAAAAGGCTGAGCTAAGCGAATCGTGTTTGAATGAAGTTCTTTCCGTGAAGGAATAGAGTTGCAAAAAGTGAATATTATGAAATGTCTCAAAGACATCATCTGGATGTCTTTACGCAGGGAAGCGTTATTGGAGAACTTGAAGAAGGTCGCAGAATTACTGATTTGCACAAAGTTTGGAATCTCCATATTGTGGTATCCAGTATCTGAGAAGTGCTTAAAACCAAGAGTCGCTTCAAACCTTAGTAACTTTGACTATGAGGTCGAACTCGCTCTACAACGGAACATAAAAACAAATTTTTGGTTATAATCTACGCACTACAGCAGGTCAATTAGCAAATAGGCTCCATTCAAGCACCGGTACGCGGACATCTTTAGATACTGGCGACAAGTATTCCTATACACCAGAAGGCCTGTAGTGTCTGCGTCCTTTTATCCACAGCATATTGCCCTGCACGTTTTCAGTGATGTTGTATTCAGAAAAATTGAACTAAACACCAATGTATTAGCTACTTTTCACAGATTACATTCGTTTTAGTCTTTCCTCCGATTCTAAACACCACTTGATCTGGCCTGAAAGTGGTACTGCTTACCATCTCGAGAATGTTCGTTGCAATAGTTGCAAAAGCATCGAATTTGCTTTTTTTTTTTGCAAATTTCATGCTTTTGCAACTATTGTAACGAAGTTCTTTAACAGCATGTTCGATTTTTACGTGATATTTGAGTTTTTGGAGATACTTCTTTACGCAGAGGAATTTAATCCAATCAAGTGTCCAACATGCTGCTCGTGGCCAGAAATCAAAGATGACCGTTTTCTTGTTATGAAGGAGGAGTGGGCCAGTTGGTCTTATCTTTATTAAAATATCTCTCAGCATAGGTTTCTGTATTCACTATTAATTACATCCTTAAGCAAATTAAAAGGCTGCTGGAAATGTAAGAAAATGTTTGTTTCTAGTAAAATGAATTATGCGTCGAATTCGTTATTTTCAAAATCTTGGATTCACACTGAGAACAGCATTTAAAGATAATATATGCGAAACTATCTATAAATACAAGTGAAAGTAATTTGACTGTGACCACTGTCAGGAGATTTTTTCTACAGAATGTATTTCCCTCAACTGTTAAACGGGGTAGAGATGATAATACCTTGTATATATGATTCTGCTAGTTGCAAAGTTACACCTATGTCTATGCTTCTGAGAAAAGAGCATCAAGTATCATGTTTTTATTTTGAATAATTTTGTGTTCTTCACTGTTTGGTGATACTGTAGAGAGCCGCAGCAGAATATCAATATACATCATAGAAAAAATTACCCTGTTGTAGGACTAGGGAACTATATTTAAAAATACTAAGAGTACACATGTTATGATCGAACTACGCTTAAGCTGTTCACTGTAATCATAACAAATTCCATATACCGCTACTTATCAGATAATCAGATTTATCCGAATGAATAAAAAAGCAATTTTCAAAAATCTCGAGGAACAAAAGACCAGATCCTTATTGAGAAAATGATCACCAGAAACTCAAAAAGAGGAAACGCTAACTTAAATATGGCATAGGTAGATTCTACGAAAGTATTCATTCGATTCCTTCCCACACTCCTGGATCCTAAAATCCCTACAAATATTTGTAACTGGAGTCTGCCTTTTGAGAAGAATAGAAACATATTCCGAAGACAATAAAGCACCACATCTAACTTAAGTACCAAAAACTGATCCTCATTCGTGTGGAACTATGAAGTAAAATGCTGTACATTTGATGCTTGGATACATTTGCAAGATGTATGTACAGAAAAGAGTAGCATGTACGTTTGAACAAATTGAGTACAACAGTGGATACTGAGATATATGAAACAAGGGATTTGATTAAAGTGGATTTACTTAAAGTAAAATAAAGAAAATGATATCGGTGAGATGGGTTTGATTTTCTGGTAAGATTCTGGTAAGAATTTCCAGATTGGGAAGGACTCTTCTGTAAGTAGATTATACTATTGGAATTCTCAAATTTTGAAATGCTGACATCAAGGAACTTCTAAAGGGTTGACCAGTAAACCAGATATTCTTCAAAACTAAACTTATCAGGATTAAGAAAACCAGCATAATCCACATGTTCTGATCATTGGATGTTTTCAATATGATCTGTCTGATAGCATGAAATAAATTCAATTTTTTTTAACAAATTACATTCCTAGACCTCAGATATAAAGGATGGGTGTCCTCTTAATATCTGATGAAATTTTATAGGGATAAAATAATTATCCAAGATATCCCATAATTTTAATGAAACACATAACCATTAAAAGTGAAAGGGGTACACGAAGATTGTTTGATGCTATATTAAGCTTGAGACAAGGATGCGCATGATCTCTGCAATTATTCATCATCTATATAGAGTACATTACGAAGGAAAGCAGAAGCCTGATATCAAAATTAGAGATATTTAATTCAGATGTTTATACAATTAATAATACTACTACTAGTTACTTTTTTTTGGCACTACAGCCCAATGTAAGGCCTTGGCCTCCCATTTTTGGATTTCATAACTCGCTACGAATTGGAGCCGTTATCCCCACGCTCAAACATGTGTAATTGTCTGTGAAGCATTCTGTTCTTAAGACCGATTTTCGTGATTTGCCAGAGGAACAACCCCAGATAAAACAAACGCAAATTACATTATTACTAAAGAAATGATCAGTACACAAGCTAGAAAATTAAAAAAACTGGAGCTCACCGAAAAAAGCAAACTACATGGATTTTGGTTAAAGCCTTCAACCAGTCTACATGGTCTAATGGCAAAAGAATATAATTATTTGTTGCAATCATGCTCAGCAGAAGATTGGATGATATCTATGCATAATATTCTCTTCATGAAAGATAAAGATAAGGGTGCGGACCCAAGTATCTATCGTCCAACAACATGATCGAACTACGCTTAAGCTGTTCACTGTAATCATAACAAATTCCATATACCGCTACTTATCAGATAATCAGATTTATCCGAATGAATAAAAAAGCAATTTTCAAAAATTCTCGAAGAACAAAAATCTCGAAGAACAAAAATCCTTATTGAGAAAATGATCACCAGAAACTCAAAAAGAGGAAACGCTAACTTAAATATGGCACAGGTAGATTCTACGAAAGCATTCATTCGATTCCTTCCCACACTCCTGGATCCTAAAATCCCTACAAATATTTGTATGAACAAAACACATATTCATTTCTGGCTGCTGCTGCTATGAAATCATGGAAAACAACTTTAGTAGTCAATAATTAACAATTCGGAGATATTAGCAATAAACGTGGAATTTTACAAGGTGGTTCCTTGTCACCATTGCTCTTCGACATTTCTTTGATACCTTCGTATATATAATTTTGAAGAAAACAAAACTTGCATATAAAATTCCTAAATAGAATATTAAAATTTCCGAACTACTGTATATGTATGGAAATCAGAACAGCAAATAATCGTACACAAATTACTGAACGATTCGTATTTTCAGTCAGGATATCAAAATGAAATTTGGTTTGGATGTGCAATTTTATCCATTAAACGAGGAACAAATAATGACTCTAGCAATTTTAATTTTGATCAGAAGAAATATATAAAAGCAATTTCAGCTAACGAACACTATAAATACCTAGGAATATCAGAAGCCAGCGATATTCTCCACTCGAAAGTTAAACAACCACTAAAATATACCAAAAGAGTTAGAAATGTTCTGAAAACAGAACTTAATGGATTAAACACAATTAGAACAACGAACTCTTGGCCTATACCTGTGATTCGATACACTGCAGGCATAATAGACTGGACAAAAAAAGTCCTGCACAAAGTGGACTTTTCCTACTTCTGATAACTAGAAAAGTAATGATTATGCATCATGTATTACATCCACGAAGTGATGTTAAGCGGCTGTGTATCGGAATTGATACACAGATACTGATCCTCACAAATGTCCAAGGAAAAATCTAGAGACGTAAACCTCGAGTTTCTGGGAGAAAAATCCTCTACCGCCGTATGGCACCGGCTAACTCATCGTTTTATTGCAAACACCTCATAAAGTTTTCTCACGTCATAGACGGGACTCGAACCCAGCGTAATCAACTGAACTACGGAAGCCCTTTGTAAATGATATTAAATTTAAACGGTGTTTATTAGGATGCGAAGTGCATATTAAAATTGTAATACCATTGATATTACATTGAAATATATGATGGATACGAAGCATATGAAGATGCGTATTTGATCCATAATGGGTGAGGTGTTAAAACCAGTGATTGTAAAAACAGCACTTTAATTGTTAAAGGTCACATCTACTTCTAACGTTATGCACTTCCTAAGCAGATGTTTCCTACTGCTCATTTAAAAAAAAAGTGGTTAAAACTACACTTTGTGTAGGAAATCTGAGGAGAATATTGTGAAATGAAAATGAGAAAAAACAAGTGACACTGAAAGAATGAAAAGACCGTAGATTTGTAATTTGAAAAATAGCCATTCTTAGAAACAATAAAACCATAACACAAAGTTGAGAAATAGACGGGTATCTCAACTGCTTATCAATTGTAGGTACTATGGCATCATTAATATGTTCTTAAAATCAAAATCAACACTAAGAAGATTAGTAATGCATATAAAACACTATGCCTATGTAGATAAAAATACATCTACGAACAGTTTTTCTGTTAGTTGTCAACTTTGTATAGAACTATATTTGTTATAATTTATTTCAATCATGGAAAAACCAAGCGTGATATAATTCCTTTTATTTTGTAACTGAATATACTGTACACATGAAAATCTCAATTTCAGTTAATCTGTTACTTATTGTCATCTCTTGCAACTGAATATAATAATAATAAGAAGGAGAAGAAGAAGAGAAAAGTAAGTCAATCAGAATGTAATAAAGAAATAAAAATGTACGCGATACTGTAATTAAATTTGAGCTTGAAGACGAAGTTAATCCATCGAGCTTCGCAAAAAGCGTAAATTAAGGATGTATGAATGCATCGAGAAACTAAAGAAAAGGGATTGTGATAATAGAGATATTATTAGAAAGATTGTCTTTCGACAATCTTTCTAATAATATCTCTATTATCACAATATCTCTAATATCTTCTTGCCGGGAGAGGCAAGAAGAGCAGTGCGATAATGAAAAATTTTAGTGTATTACCAAGAAGTGATAGTACTCAGTTAAGGACTCCGACAGCACATCATTTGATATACCGTACATGCTGTGCAGAAATCATGGATGCGACTTTTTGGATATGTGGAATGAGTTTGATGTTAGAAATAATTTGTATACGAGAGATAGCGTGCACTTGATTATATTGACATCAGTTTGGAGTCATTTATTATGGTGAGACAGACCCAATTCAGAGAGTCAGGAAACTGGGTCTTCATGGAACGGCCAGAAAATTTAACTAAACTATGCAGTCTTATCATTATTATTAAGAGAGACCTACAGGAAGTCAGGGACTCATTGAAGGAAGCCACGTACCAGCTATCATACTTGTTCTTGAATTCATTCGCGCTGCTTGCACACAAAACTCCGATGGCAATGCATTCCAATCACATACCACTCTATGAGAGAAAAATCTACATCTCATCGCCATCTTAGCGTATTAGTTCTCGACATCCAAGTATGCCCTCTTGTCCATTCCCCACCCTCCATAAAATAAAAAAATCTCAACAGAAATCCTGTATGACCCATTTACAAGTTTGTAAGTATCAATCATATCACCCCCTCTTTCTCCTGTTTGCTAGTGTCTGCAGTCTACAAATTCTCAATCTGTCTCCATAATCAATATCCTACAAAGCTAATATCATTTTAACACTCTCTCCACTGTATCAGCATTACAGCAGAAAATAGACCTGTGAGCAATACCCCAAGTGAGGTCTTATCAAGGCCTTGTAAAGAGGCAAAACGACATCCTTATCTCTACATGTCAAAGTTCATTTCAGCATTGCAATTATCTTTTAAGCTGTATTTGCAGTCTTTGCTACATTGCCACGAACTTCAACTTTCTATCTACTAACACTTCAAGATCTCTACTCTGAATATACATTCTTCTAGCATAAGCCTACAATATATAATACGTATAATACGACATTGGATATCTAATCGCGCCAATTTACTGACGTCCATTTTTCCCATGCTCACAATTCCAGCCAATTCAAATTATTCTGCAAGTACTGTATATCAGCCGCATTCCTGATATCTCTACCTATCTTTATTGCATCAACAAATAGCTGTATGTGCCCGTCAAATCCTTCCCAATGTCATTAATGTATAGAGACTGAATAACAGTGGACCAAGGACTGATCCTTGTGGTACATTGCGGGTTACCTTAAATTTTGCACTCACAACCGACATATAACACTTTTTGATATCTATCAGTCAGCCATCCTCTTATTCACGCTAATATTTTATACACCTAATCCATATTCACCAAGTCATGCAAGTCTTCCATGCTGTATTCTGTCAAAAGCATTAGCAAAATCCAAAAGTATGATGGTGTATCCATTCCCCTTGTCTAGCTCAATGGTAACCTTATAGAATGTGAGCAAGTTGCTAAAACATGACCTTTGTTAGATCCTGAATGCAGAGCTTTGCAAGTAAATCCTTTATTCAGGATTTAACATGACAAACTACTACCTATTAAGGAGATATCTGCACATCAGCTAATAATTATAAAGTATTATTTTATGTTTTGTAATAATGGTAGTCTATGTGTGCCATATAGTGAGAGTTATTGTTAGGTTATTTGTAATTCTCAAGTAAGCTGCCTAGTACTTTGCGAAATTCTGAGAAAAATTTATAATAGTAATCCGGAATAATCGCGTATAATCGGTACGATTGGAGCGTAGCGATGGAGGCTCTACCTACGCGGAAATATGAAGTCAGAGCGCCTGTCTAGAATAATATAACCGGACAGGTTAGCGAGAGTGTAGGATCACCCAAGGGGCATGAACGATGGGGTTCGTGGGTGAAAACCGCATTGAATAGAGGGCCCGAATAGGGCGAATAAAAGACGAAGCACGCCGTTTTAAGGGACCTTTTGACCTTTTGATCTTCGAGTGCCTGATTTGAGTTCTAGGGGGAGTTTGTCGGAGGATTCGTGAGAGAGCGGTGGGTCGGCTACGGTAATGACGGAGGGCAGGTTCTTTTCTTGAGAATGCGTGAAGATTTTCAAGCAGAGCTGATCGCGCTATGACGGCCTATGTGGAATCGAGCCTTAGCAGAATGTCCCATTGGAGAAAGTTTCCTGCGGAGCGGTAGACAGCACGCAACTGTCGGAAACGATTAGAAGAAAGAGCGTAGTACATCGCCAGGCGCAAAGACGGCCGAAGGATATGCAGTACGGTAATCCAGACCTACATGAGATGGCGGCATGAAATCTGAAAAGATCCGGTAATGTAAGAGTTTTCGTTCTATGTTAAAATTCGTTTAGAAGAACAAGAAATTTGTGTGCATTGTAACTAAAGGACACTAGTAGAGATTTTTTAGTGAGAATTTGACTGAATTAATTAAGCCTTTGTGGAACAAAGAAGAGTTGTTAAATAGGCAGTAATTTGTGAATGGCTAGACTTGCTTAAATGAAATCTAGAATTAAGATAATCATTGATAGAGTATTAATGAAAGTGTTCAATAAGTATTCTGTGAGTAACTTGTGAAAGGAATTATATAGTAGTAGTATTTTGCTTAAACCTAATCTTGTCCTTTCATAATTGAAGGATTTAACTTACTCTGATTCATTGTGATTTAGTATAACCCTTAACTTAGAGTGAATTTTGATCCATTGAGTATTTAAACTTACATAACTGTAAATGCTTTATGTTTTTCCAATAAACATATTTTGTACCTTATACCTGAGTCATGCCTGATTACCAATTCAAACCACCACTTATGAAACTGAACCTTTTTGGCGGGAAGGAATTTAGATATAATTGCTTAAGTGAGATTCAGTCTACGACTGCTAACTGAATCTGCACAGCGCTAGCGTGAGATAAATTATTGTGTGTATCCTTTTAAATTTTGAATTATTTCCCTGAACAAGAGTCTCTTCTGTTATAGGATATTGGCTGGCGCATCGAAATATAAATTTTGCCAATATGAAATAAATCTGAATTAGTATTTTAGGAGCACGACAACAGATTAGAAAGAGAGTTATTATAGAGGTAGAATAAGATATAATATAGAGAGCGAGCGACATGACAATAGAGTAGCCGGTAGGACTTTGATTGTACAAAGTTTCGAGTAAGCAAAAGGATAGATTCTAGAGACAGTAAATTAATGTATAATAAGACTGAACTTACGACTTACGAAATAACATTATATGAAAGTAAGGATATAACACCTTCCTTTGAAAACTCATTCTTTTCATTGCAAAATAGAGATTCTCTCTCAACCCATTTCTGAATGCTAGCTCTAACCAACTTTTCCAAAATATTCACCACCATTGCTGACGTACTGAATGGTCTATAGTTGGGTACGACAGTCTTTGCATCATCCTTGTGCAATGGGATTATTATACATTTATTCCACTCCTGTGGAATCTTTCCTGTTCTGAGACTCAAATTATATAGCTTAGTTAAAGGAATAGCCAGTTCAGCCGAATACACTTTTAGCACCTCTGTCGATATCCCAACAATCTCTACTGCTGAATTCTTATTCAGTTTGTGCTGCAGATCTAATATCTTCTCCTGACACCCGTTTCTTCATTTTGTGAAGAGGTAGAAGTGAGCTCAATGTTGCATTCACCAGGTTCATAGCTCTAAACGAAATGGGCACTCATTATTTGAACAACCTTTTCTGCATTTGGCATCCTCACACCATCTGCATTCAGTAAAGTTATTCTTTAATATTCATTCTTTCTTTTATTTACAGCATACCGATAGAATAATTTGGGGTTATCTTTAGTTTGCAGCGCCAATTACGTTTCATACACACACTTAGCTTTCAGTAAAACACTTGACTCTTCTGGCCTGCTGCTTATAATTTTCATAACAGACATCCTTCTCATACACACAGTATTCCTTCCACATTATTTTCTTACGATTTTCTTACTCGATAAGATTACACATCCATTTGAACTCCTACCCTATTTATTCTTCGAACTCTCAGGAGACGTTCTGATACTGCATCATTTAAGTATTTTTAACTTCTTCCCACGCACTGTGAATATTTTTCTCCTTTCATGAGGTTTTACGGCTACCCAACCAATGTTTAGATAATTCAAGTTCCCCATTATTATTACTCTTTTCACGCCCATCGTCTTTATTTGGTGACGCATTTCTTCATCAGTAGCAATTTCTTAGCAATAGCATTTCTTCATCACAGTACATAATGGGGTGTGAGTCCACATCCCATTATGTACTTGATCTTGTTAGATTCTACCTCACACCAGATAGCTTCAAACTCACTTCAAAACACATGAAAAACTGTTACTAGTATTACAATCATAGGTCTCAACTCTAACTGGATTTAAGTTATCTGATAGCATTAGCAGTACTACCCTCCTGTCTATGCTTCCTACAAATACTGTACTCTTTATATTCAATACCAGTTAGTAGGTCTGATTCTGATAGCCAGGTCTCACTAATACCGACAATCTTGAGTCCCAACATTCACCTTGGAGAATTTGTTGCCTTGGCAATAAATTCTACTCTCTTTTTTTTCCCCTGATATTCCTAGCATTCGAGTACAGACATAATAATCTACCTACATGTTCCTTTGTATAGTTCGCCCACCATTTCTAGATCCCTTCTAGGATTTGTGCCAAGAATAGTCGATTCATGCTGAAGGGGAGAAAGAAATGAAGGATGTACGAATTGGTTGCCAACATGCGAAATCACGTGCTTTCTTGTCTGTCGCTGTACTAGTACTAGCTTGATTTTTGTTGTTCTCTTTTTGCATTATTTTTTTATTATTAATTTGTATGATGGATCCAGTACAGTCAACAAGTTCTATTGTTACACGTTTCAGTAGCTCTTGCAAAAGAATATTGAATAATGTGCTGACATTCTGCGAAAAAGAATCGTCAGAAGGCCGTCTTCTTGTTCCCCTTTCTCAAGTCATAAAACGTGCAAGTGCAATTGCGGGCGTATCAGGGTCGACTGTTAAAAGAATTCGTAGGGAATCAAAAGGTGAAGGTAAGCCAAAATTTAAATCTCCTAAAAAAAAAAAAAAAGCGACAGAGTAAAACCATCGAAACCGTAGCTTTGAATGCTTTTGATGTAGACGTTATAAGAAGAGCTATTCACGAATTTTACGTATTCGAAAAAAGAGTGCCAACTGTTCCGAAATTGATTCGTGTGCTTAAAGAAAAAATTAATTTTCCTTGGAAAAGAGAAACTTTAAGGAAAATACTTCATGAAATCGGATTTTGTTTTAAAAAGTCCCAGAATAAAAGGAAACTTATCATGGAGCGAAGTGACATTGTTTTATGTAGAACGTAGTATTTGCACGTATTAACACTCTACGTACATTTTTCCAACTGTTATACAAGCAAAATAGTTACACTTTAAAAACAACAATGTTCGTAAAAGAAAAGCTAAATTTTTCAACCTGTAATAATAAACAAACTCAGTTTGTTTATTATTACCTCCCAGAAGACAGACTGATTACCTATTATCGGAATGGATTCTCCTTTTTCTGACATGCGCAGTAGTTTCGAGGGACCTCAAATCGGTGGGCGAACTATAATACTCTTGTCTAAAGTCTGCGTCACACAGTTGAACAACTTGCAGATCTCTGTTCTTCTCTAGTGCCTTATATGTAAACATCTTTACACACGTTTGACTGGTCCTAAAAACAGGACGAACACAAAGTGTCGAAATCATCTCCAATGTAATGCGTATTCCGTCATTATCACAGTTAAATAACATTGTCGCTCTTACCCTCATATTCTTCTCATTCCTTCCATTTATATAATTATGATATAAATGTTATATAGTAACGATTTTTACTTTCTCACTATGATTCTTTCAACAACCCTTTCATATCCTCCAATACTGAATTTACAGCTAGTCAAGTGGTTAGTACTTACATCAATTACGATCTCGTTTTACTTATCTTTTCTGTTTTTCAATTGCATGTGCTATACTTTTAATTTGTGCTGAGGGAAAACTTAAAGTTACAACCCGCTCATCAACCGCATATCTTATGATAATCGTCATACCAAATAATGTTCTTTTTACAATGAAGTTACTTACCTGATTCTATCCTTTACTGTTTCTTCTTCTTTTATTATTATTATCTGAGAACTCCAGGGAGTCAAGGACTCATCAAGGGAGGCTATAAATCACCCAAACCAGCTGTCATACCTTCCCTTAAATTCATTCACATTACACGCACTCACTACCCCTAAAGGCAAACTATTCCACTCAAACACTGCTCTATGAAATATAAACTTAGCTCTCACTCCTTTCTTGACTGCGAACAAACTTAACTTCAATGAATGCCAATATTCTCTACCCACCTTCCATATATATAACGAAAATTTTCACCAGACGATTTCCTATATAATACCCATTCAGAAGTTTACAGATCTCTATCATATCACCCCTTTCTCCTACTAACCACAGTGTAACCTAAACACTCGCAATCTGTCTTCATAATCTAAATCCCATAACCTTAATATAACCTTTGTTAACTCTTCTTTGTACCCTTTCCACAGCTTCTTTATCCCTTTGGAACTCGGGAGACCAAATCTGCACACAATAATCGAGGTGTGGTCTTATTAAAGCCTTATAAAGAGGCAAAATGACTTGGTTATCCTTACATGTCAAGGTTCGCTTCAACATCGCAATTATTCTCCGAGTTGTATTTGCAACTTTTGCTACATGACCTTTGAACTTCAAATTTCTATCCACCAATACCCCCAAGAATCCCATGCCTCCTTAGTTTCTTGTAGTATAACCCCGCTAATATATAATATGCAGCTGCAAAAACTAATCACGCCAAAGTGCATAACTTTGCACTTATTAACATTAAACTGACAGCCATGTTTGTTTGCCCAAATTTCAAGTCTATTCAAATCATTTTGTAAGTGCTGAATGTCAGCAGAATCCTTGATTGCTCTGCTTATCTTCGCATCATTGGAAAACAGTTGCACATCTGATGTTAGATCCTTCTTAATGTATACATTGATCAACAGTGGTCCAAGGTATGAATTATGAGACACACCACTGGTCACCTTTAAATCTCGCAGATTTACACTCACCCTATACCACTTTTTGATATGCAACAGCCTTTCGTATGGTATCCTATCATATGCCTTAGCAAAAGTGTATTCATTCCCTTTATCAAAATCGGCCATAACATTGTTATAAAATATGAGCAAATTTCTAAAACATCACCTTCCTTTAGTAAATTCATGCTTCTCCTTGTAGAGTGTAGCTTGTTTGTCTGCCCATTTTTGTATGCCAGATCTTACTAACTTCTCTAAAATGTTCACTATCACACCAAGGGATACTGATAAGTTGGTAGTTAGACACGTCATTTTTTGAACCACCCTTGTGCAATGGAACTATATTACATTACTTCCATTCCTGAGCTGAGACTCAAGTTATACAAATATGTGAAAGGCTTAGCCAATTCTGAACATTTCTTTAGCAAACGTGCTGATATTCCATCTGTCCTTATTGACAAATTCTTATTCAAGTTATGCAACAGTTCTTTAACCCAATCGAAATGGAGCAGCGATTGAGGTTCAGATTGACGTCCTCGATCTGTTGCTGAACTCAGTGTGCTGCTTTGATCGAAAAATGGAGGAAAGCCTCCCTCAAAGTGTTCAGGAAGTGGTCAAGTCAAACATAATCACTCATACAAACCACACGGCTGTTGGTTCCCCTGAATCCTATTTTTAGAATAGGGTTACAGTTAAACAGTAAGAACATTTGTTTTTATTCTCTCAGAGATATCAAAAATTACTTAAATCTGCTAGTGTTGTACTACATTTGCACAGATTACTTAGGGGCGAAACCCTTCGCCTGAATAATAAAAAAAAAAAAAAAAAAACAGCTCCCCCCCCCCTTCAGAAAGACAGTACTCATACCTTCTCCCTCTCCTCTGTAATTGTTGCTTATTTCACTAATACATGTGGATCATCACAGGAGAATAAGTAAAGCTGTTTTATTGTATAATTATAGGTAGGTTTTAGTGTTGGGATAAGGTATGCAAGTGTTTACTAGTGTTAAATGTAAAAAAGGATAGTTTTTACTTTTAAAATTAGCAAACCGCGGAATACATTAACTGAATCTGTAGTTATTAATCAGCAGATTAATAATTACATTAACTGAATGTTACTGGATGAAAACAGTAGTTCATGTCTCTCGTAAATTTTAGATTCTCAGTTTGAAAAACAAGAGAATTTTTTTATTATTATTCAGTCTCCATCCAGGCTTTTTCGGTTTGTGGGATATACTTTTGTTGAAGCATGTGGACTGCAATTTCTCTTATCCTGGTATTTGGTTTCTACTCTTGTAATTGCATAGGTGTCAAAGTCGTGCTGGCCAGGTACTTCTTATGAAAATGGCCATAAGTATTAATATCATTTTAGAGGAGTATTATGGAAAATTTCCAGAAATAATAGTTTCATTTTTAATTAAAAAATAGAGCTGCAGTCAAAAGACTCGTTCTGATCTAAGAGTTTTCCTTAACATAAAAGCTTGGCTTGATATTTTATTATTATTACATAACACCTCCAGGGAGGTGTTATGTAATGATAATAAAATATATAAAACTATATAAACTACTCTATAAATCTCCGTCTTCACCAACGCCATCTACCACCGACCATCAACACTAATATTTTGACAGAATCACAAACATCTCTGCAGGGTGACCACCACTAGTACTTTCGTACTAGATCTAGTACTTTTTATAAATTTTTAGTGTTCTAGTACGTTGACCAACAGATCTTAGTACTTTCTTCCTTCCGAATAATAATAATAACAACATGAGAGTTAGACATATGAGTTTAATATATTTCTCTTCTCCGCCTCCCCATATGACACAAGAATGATTTCTCTTTTTTTCCTCCCTCCCCCGATCTCATATTCACGCAATCACGCATTACAGCAATGAAAACAAGTGAAATAATTAAATATTTTAATATGAGTAACCACCTTTTATTGATGCACAGCGTAATTTGGACGCCCATTGAAAAGATAAATCCGCACAGAACGTTACTGTCTATAAGGGTGAAGCATAATGCTTTTAATCCCTGCTATCTGATAAGGTTACTGTGTAGGGAAAAATTTATGAGTTACGTGCTCAGCCCGAGTTGGGCAAGTTATGGATCTTGAAAGGGAACTAGAATGGCTTTAGATCGTTTATATTTGCATAATTCCGACTCGTCATTTTTTGCTGCTTGTTGGACTAATTCATTTGAATGTGAGGACGATTTTGAGGAGTACTTTACTGCGAGAGATTGCAGGAAAGAGTAGATATAAGGGACATTTGTGTCTCGATGAAGTTGAACATTTCTGATGTACCATGATGCATTTAAGATCATGCGTAAGCATTTGTTTTGCAGTCTTTGCAGTTTAAGGATATTTGAGCTTGAAGTATGGCTCCACGCGGGGGGACGCATAAGTGATAGTGGGACGAATCATCAATTGGTAGAGGAGCAATTGGATTTTAATATCTAGTTTACTGTTCCTATTGATAACAGGGGAAAGCTGTGCTATGACTTTTGATGCCTTTGCACATATGGATTTTGTATGAGGGCTGAAGGTAAGTTTTCTATCTAGCAGTAAGCCGAGATATTTGGCTTCTGTTTTCCAGGGAATCCTGATGTTAAATAGAAAGATGTCTTCTTTGGGAGATGTTGAATTTTTGGTGAACAGAAGAGCACTGCTTTTTTGAGGGTTTACTTACAGTCTCCAAATGGAGAACCTGTGTTCCAGTTTCAGCAGGTTATCTTGTAGTTTCTTTGTAAGAAGATGCGGTTTAAGAGATCTGACCAGTATTGCTGTATCGTCGGCATAGAGAGCAATGATAGATGACATCGGGTTACGTGGGATGTCCGCCATGTAAATAGAGAAAGTATCGGCGCAAGGAGGGATCGTTGAGGCACTCCAGCCAAGATCCGCCGCTGGATAGATACCGCCCCAATTAGTTTAACTTGCATGCGTCTTCCAGAAAGAAAGGACTTAATGAGGGGGGATCAGATCCAATGGAATGCCGGTCAAAATCAGCTTATATAGGAGTCCAAAGTGTAATTTTCGAAGGCCTTTTCTAAGACAAGAAAGGCTGCTCTGGTGTATTTATGCCAGTTGGAGTTGGTGGAAATGTGTTCAACTAGAACACATTTAGTGTATTCTAGAACACATCTAGAACACAACTAGTGTATGGATCTGTTGAGTAGCGCTGTGGAGTTTGCGAAAACCAAACTGCTCTACAGGTAGGATATTTAGCTTGTTTACAGAAACTTGAATTTTGGAGAGGATGACTTTTTCAGCGATTTTGCCCAAATAGGAAATTTGGTTTGGAGGAAATTTGGACCCACAGCTGCCATGAAGTTATCGTGGCAGCTGTGGGTCCTTACCAGGCTTAGGGTCCACATCTGCCAACTTCCAAGCATTAGGAAAGTATTTGAATCTAAGCATGGCATTTATTATTGTTGCAGGATGCACGACGGCCTTTCGGGGTAGCAGTTTAATAACTTTATTAGGGATGCAGTCAGGTCCAGGAGCTTTGTTATTTTTTAAATTTTGTATGATGTCGTAGATAAAAGGGCTTTTTGCAGAGAAGTTCCTAGGTGTTACAATTGTAACAAATTGGGACAACTTGCCCGAGACTGTTTTATTACAACTAGAAACTCGAGAGAAAGGTATCAATCAGAAACAACGTCACACATTTGTGCTAGACTATTTGATTAAAGGGGGCAACAGGGCAAAACACACTTCCCTTGAATAGCAGTAAATGCAAGAATCTGAGGAAAGGATTTCAATGCACTCATTGACACCGGTTCCCAAGCTTCCATAATCTCTGAGAGGTATCTCAAGGAACTGGAGCCCTCTGTAAATAGAAGAAATAAACGGCTGAGAAAACCCATCGGACTTTTAGGGATATCCCCCTCCACAACTCATGCCTCTAGATTAGTAAGAGTGACAGTGGGACTGGCGTAGTTTGGCTTATATGCATGGCATAACTTCTTGGTTCTACTCAAGAATTCACTCTCTCAAATCGGGTTGATACTGGAGGAGCATTTTCTGAAAAAATATGGTTTCTCATGCGACTATTCTACAGAAGAAATTCGTTTCCATGGAAGAAGGAATATCGCTGTGACAAATCAAAACAATCGAGACCAAGGAAAGAGAGACGTCCCTCTGAACAACAAGCATCGGTGCATAAAGGATGCTGAGTTGAAAAGGAAAGAGGAGAAACATGAGGTTTGCTCTCAGCCAAGATCAAATGAGACTGTCCCACGAAAGGAGAGGGAGAAACCTGATGCTGGAAGTTATGATGAAGTCATAGTATCAGAAGATAACGAGATCACAAGCGAGAGACAGAATGTCATGTACAAAGGGACAGTAGAAGGTAACCACATCAGCGATGGTGACAAAGCTGAGAGCCCTCACAGTAGGACAAGTGACACTTATCAATCTCTAGGAAGGCAGTGCGTCCATGGGTTTCAAGAGATTGAAACCCATGGACGCACAACAGGTTGCTAGTAAATTATCCCCAGTAGCTTGCACGGAGCTGAAAAGCTTGGTGTCGATATTGCATTCTTTCGATTGATAACTTTGATACCATTCATAGGGGGAGAGGAGAGGGGTACTTCGTGATTGGAATGATTAAGGGAACTCGACGTCAACCATATGGGGCCGCTGTCATTTGGTTTTCTTATATACAAACCAAAGCACGTGCGGCAAGGGAAATATCTACAGCGGATGTGGTAGTGGGGGAGTGTTTCTTTTTTAAAAAAGTTGGAGGATGAGGAGGCGCAGACAACTGCTTGCGCGATGTTAATAAGCAATGCCCGTGGACCGGGGAGAAGTTTGGTTCGAAGCATGGAGAAGAAGGACGTGGACGAGGAGAGGGTATTTCCATGTTACATCTAAGTTTTTTTTTTATATTGTGCCCAAGCACAGGATGTTGGTTGGTCAACCTATATTACATTAGTATAGTGTAGGAGTAGTGGTTTGGGAAAGGAGGAACTTCTTTACATTTGATTGAAATGAATGTAAATTATATTCCTTGGGAAACATAGCCGGTGGGAGACTGTTTCACACTGCGGCAGTTGCAGGGATGAAGTAGGTTGAAAAGAAACTTGTTCTGTTTGTTTCTAGGTGTACTGTGAAGGGATGTTGAGCAGCAACTGCCCTTGTTCCAGCCAGCTTAGTACTGAGTGGAAGAATTATCGATGTTATTTCAGATAAGCATTTCCCATGGAAATATTTGTAGAATATAGAGGGTGGCCATAAAATAACTTTCCCTCTTTGGAGGCATCTGTAGCTAAAACCAATAAACGGAATGACACCAAATTTTATATTGAGACTTTTGATGATTTGATCTTTCTTTTCGCGGAGATGATTTCCGCGGAAAGAAAGATTTATTGCCAAAAGTCGCCGATAGGGGAAATTTTGGTCCTGGCAGAGCCGAAAGCAGTCAAATATTTGCAGTAAACGCGGGTAAAAAGGAGTGTGCAAATTTTACTATGCGTCCCTGAGAGCAGCGCCACCAATTCCACTTGAAATGAAATTGGGAACGTTCAGGCAGGTATTCGATTGACTAACGGATTGTGCTCAATATGCGTCCTACCTTGCCTCAGAGTGCTTTACTTGTTAAGTTGTTTTACCTTAAACAGTGCAATGCTATAGCGGCCTTTCGTGATTTTAGAACACTTCATAACCTGCGTACAGGTCCTATGTCAGCTGTAGCACTGAAAGTTTGAAGACACTGGATCACTAGGAGTTAGACTTAGAAGAAGAAGGAAAGCAGAGCAAGAAGAGACAGTAACAGACGTTGCTACTGCGGTGTTCGACGACACAGGGACCAGTACTGGTTCAAGAGCTCGTGCAACGTCTGTTACCAACTTGATATGCTTATGCTGCTCTCGGAAAGATCTTACGGAAAATGCTTCGCTTCTATCGGTATAAGTTCAGTCGTGTGCAACATTTTTATTCTTTATATTTCTTTGTTTCAATAATTTCTAGATTGTAACTGAAAATAAATAAACCATCATGTATTACTGAAATAGAGAGCAAAAGGCTTATTTATCACACGTCTTCTACAACAGCGCTTCCCAAACTGTGGGCCGCGGTCCCCTTGGGGGCCGCAAGTTTTATTGAGGGAGCCGTGAAATAATGAAAACAAATTGAAAATGTTTTAAGACTTGTGGACTTTTAAGATTAAAAAAAAAAGTAGTTCTTTTTTTCTTAATGCGTCCCTGACAGCAGCGCCACCAATTCCACTTGAAATGGAACTGGGAACGTAAAATAACATAAAAGAAATTTATTATTTCTTTTATGTTATTTTTTTATATTTTAATGCAAAAAAAATCACGCATTGGTGTTCGTTCACAAATTTTGCTTCCTGCGTATTTCGGCGATTAATGAATATTAGTAAATATACGCTTATTCATATAAGTTTCATTTCAAAGGTATTGATTATGAAGCACAAAAAATCTTTTGCGTACCAGCGAAAAAGGCTTAAAAAATTATAATTTATTATAATACAATAAATATTATAATAATATGTCTGTATTACGATTTTTTTTTTCGATTTGGCGCCGTGAAATATTTTAATTTTTCCAAAGGGGAGCCTTTACATCCATAAGTTTGGGAAGCACTGCTCTAGAAGATGTGCTTTACATTTATGGAAAATACTAAGGAAAATATTTGACTACGTTATCACAAATTTTAAATTAGCGGAGTTAATTTTAGACGTAAGAGCATATCGAGGCTTTGAATTAAACTCTGATCATTATATGGTATCAGCAAAAATTCGTTTTAAACCAAAGTGGCTAAAAACACATAGAATTGAAAATTCTTATCAGCCAAGCTACAAAATTTCTTCATTACAGGATCCTCAAGTTAGACTACAATATCAAAATGCACAAACTTAAAAACAGAAACCACACATGAATCAATGACATAGAAGATGAATGGGAAAATTTGAAACAAATTCTCACAAAAGCAGCAACAGAAACCTTAGGAATAAAGCACAAATGGATTAGAAAAAGAGGACTACGAGACTGGAACAAAGAAATAGAAAATATAATAAAAACCAAAAAGGACAGTTACCAGAAATGGCTAAATTCCAAAATAATAGAAGCAGAAATAGAGTATAAAAGAAATAGTGCAATTGCAAAACGAGAAGTAAGGAAAAAACATAGAGAAAGATGGAACAATTTCATAACAGAACTAGAAAAGGATTTATTTAAGCCACAATCCAAAACCTATAAAGTAATGAAATACATGAATAAAGAAATAAAAGAAAAGATAAAAATACAAACAATAGGTATAGGTCACCCATTTTAGAAAAATGGGTGACCTATACGACAAAGAATGACCTAATAGAAAATATCACAATGTTAGAACTGAAAAATATAATAAAGAAGATGAAAAATAGGAAAACGCCACTTCTCATTAAGAACAAAAATGCAGGTGAAAAATTTAATGAAAGACTTTTGAAATTTTTTAATATGGTTTGGATGGCCGGAAAAACCCCTAACTCTTGGAAAAAAGCACTGGTCATCCCAATCTATAAAAAAGGAAATAAAGACAATTGCAATAATTATAGGGGAATTAGCCTGCTGAATACAGGATATAAAATATATGCAGGAATATTAAAATAGAAACTAAGCAGCACTGTAGAAAACAAATTACTAGAAGAACAAAATGGCTTCCGAAAAGGCCGATCCTGCATAGATCCAATTTTTACTTTAAAATTATTAATAGAAAAGAGAAGAGAATTTCAAAAAGAAACACATGTGGCGTTTATTGATTATGAAAAAGCGTTTGACAAAATTAGTCGACAAAAATTGTTTAAAATATTAACCAATTTAAACATACCAAACCAACTTTTACAATCTATTCAAGAAATATATACAGGAAATAAAATAGCAGTTAAATTAGAACACACCTCAGAATGGAAAGATATATCAAGAGGAGTACGACAAGGATGTACCCTCTCACCTCTGCTTTTCAATATATATATAAATGAAATATTAACAATCTGGAAACAGCATAACCCATTTGGTATACAAATGACCCCGCAAATGAAGATAGATACATTATTATTTCCAGATGATCAAATAGTATTAGCTACATCAGAAGATGACTTTCAAAGATCATTAAAATCATTACATGATATCTCAAAGCAATATAATATGACAATATCCAAAGAAAAAACAAAAATAATGGCATTCAAAGGAGAAAACCCAATAAGAAGTAAAATAGTGATAGATAATAAAATACTAGAACAAGTAAACACTTTCAGATACTTGGGATGTGATCTATCATGCGAAGAAGAAAAAGACATAGACACTAAAATATCAAACTTTGTCAAAGTAAATGGCATAATAAATAATATATTTAAGCCATCCCTGGTACAAAAACACACTAGAATCAGACTATATAATGTCTTGTCAAAACCAGCTCTACTATATGGAAGCGAAACATGGACCATGAAAAGGAAATATGAAAAACGAAATCAAACAGCAGAAATGAAGTTCCTCAGAAAAACAGCTGGATATACCAAGTGGGACCACAAAACAAATCTTACAATCCCTAAAAATAAAACCAATTAATTACTACATAAGACAGTATAAACAAAAATGGCTAGAACATTTAAATCGAATGGACAACAACAGACTACCAAAAATATTATACAGATACAAAATAAGTGGAAAAAGAAGAATCGGAAGACCAAGAAAGAGATGGCATGAGACCGGAACAGGCCACATGGCCTATATTCCATGTTAGGAAGAAGAAGAGACTAAGGAAAGTGGTCTGGGGCTTGCTCAATCTTTACTACGATTTGCCATAAGGCACTACCTAAGCTTGAATCTGCCAAAACTTTTAGTTTCTTTCTATATATTCAGCACGAAACTCTTGTAGTTTCTATATTCGGCTATGAAATAATGTTGGATTCAATATTCACTTAATTTGTACCACCATGTATTACATTTGCAGTGTTTCTTCTTTATGTTTTCTTGCATTTTAGCACATACGAGTAATGAATGTATCTCTCGGATATACCGTGTCGTGCGCTGCAAAATTACAGCTGCGAGTTCCGATTGTTATTAAGGGCACTCGTTCAGCCGTATTATGGAAACGAGATATTTTACAAAAATACAGAATTTAGTTTACCAAATAAAAAAGGCGCCATTTCACATTAACAGTTAAATATGTGCTTATTATATTTTATTAATAAAAAAATTTTAGTCATACATACTAAAACTAAACATTTTATAACCCACTTATTAGATACTGAAGAAAAAAAACCATAAAGTATCACACGATCTGAATTTCATAAACGTTTATTAGTATATATATATATATATATATATATATATATTAAATTATATTATGCATGAATTCTCCTCGCTCCCCTCAATAAACAATACACCCTCCACAACAGCAATTATATACTGCAGAAACACAAAAAACCATTAGTTTTATCATGTCACTGAATAAGGTTCACTGACATCTGCAGATTGTGTAATATATTTCTCAACAAATGGTGTAATTACAGACAACTGGGAATATAAACACTAACTAATAAATTACACCTCCTTTCCAAAAGAAATTGCTATATAGATCCAAGCAAAACCATATGTTGCTGGTGCAACATAAGGTTCTGCTTGACACTACTTCCCCCCCGTCATGAACGTGTTGAAACTAAGAAATATATACTGAATGTATTTAAGATATTATGGAAATCGATTTAAGAGAATTAGCATTTCCATTCACATATGGCTTTTTGTTTGAGTCGCGCGATCTTTTGTTAATAGGGAAACCAATCATATGCACTTCTTAATAGCTGCTTTTTCTCTACTGGGTTACAATCGCGCACATCTTTCACTTCTCATTAGTAATTTGTCAAGGATTATTCATTACGTATCTCAAGTCTTAAATTACTGGTAATTTTTTCTTGATATAATGGGAAAGAACATGTCTCTATTTGGATAGATAATTTTGACGTTGCCCACAAGGAAACCGCTCTCGAGAACAGCAGTGATGGACAATAGAAGCTTCTTGATAAGTCATACCCATTTTCAGTTTTTTTTCTGAAAAACTTTAGTTTCCGAAAATCCCTGCATATATCTCGCACCACGATTTTTTAGCTTTAAAGATAAATCTTTTTTTTTGTTTAAATGTACATCTAAATTAAAAAAAAACAACAGATATTTACAATGAAATATATTTTTATTTATTGTTATTATCATTATTTAAAAATGATATTTCATTTTTTTGAGAAGATTTCGGATGGACTAGAAAGTGTACAAGACTGGTGGAGACATAAATCAAATGTAATTCTGTGCAATTGAGGTGCTTGGTGAAACATCCGGAGAGATTAGAGAGCAGAAGGAGGGTTGGTGGTGGAATGATAATGTACAAGATGTAGTGACTGCTAAGAGGAAGGCAAAGCGGAATTGGGACAAGTCCAGAGTGGTCGAGGACAGAGAGGAATACAGAGAAAAAATGTGAGAAGCCAAAAGAGTTGTTACACAGGCGAAGGCCATAGCGTATAAAGACCTTTATGATCAATTAGAAAGAAAGGAAGGACAGAGAAAGTTTTATCGATTGGCAAATTGTAGAAACAAGGCATCAAAGGACTTCGTATATGTGAGTCAGATAAAATACTCTGGAGGAAGGGTATTAAGGATGGACATGGATATAAGAAAGAGATGGAGAATATAACTGCAGGGCTTTTGAATGAAGAAAGTGCAAGGACTCAGAGAAGATGAGTTGCCTAATGAGGGGATGGTGCAGACCATTAGTAGAGTGGAAGTGAATGAAGCCATAAAGAGGATGAAGAATGGAAAATCGGTAGGCCCTGACAGGATCCCGGTGGAGGCATGAAAGGCACCAGAGGAAGTGGGAATTGACCTGCTGTGGGACATGTTCATAAGAGTTTGTCAACAGGAAAATATACCTGAGGAATGGAGGAAAAGTACTCTTGTCCCCATCTACAAGAGTATAGGAGATGCCCAAGACTGTAAGAATTACAGAGGAATAAAGTTGATGTCCCACACAATGAAGATCCTAGAGAGGATTCTGGATGGAAGACTGATAAAGGAGGAGGAGATTGCAAAGGAGCAATTTGGCTTCATGCCTGGTCGATCGACACGACGGATGCTATCGTTAGGTTAGAACAGATGATGGAAACGTTTCGAGAGCATCCGTCGTGTCGATCGACCAGGCATGAAGCCAAATTGCTCCTTTGCAATCTCCTCCTCCTTTTTCAGTCTTCCATCCAGAGTATATGTGTTGCAATGTGGATGGCAACCAGGAGACAGATCTAAAGCTGGAAGGAGATAACATCAGGAATATCAGTGACCTTAGACACTTAGGTTCAACAATGAAAGAAAACGGTGAGGCTGAGAAGAAAGTGGGATGCAAGATACAAGCAGGATGGAAGAACTGGAGAGAGATGGCTTGAGTGCTATGCGATAAGAGGGTGCCGATCAATCTAAAAGGCAAAATTTACAGGAAAGTAGTGAGACCAGCTATGACGTATGCTGTGGACACTGTGGACCTGAGGAAAAATAACATCAGCAGGATGGAGATAGCGGAGATGAGAATGCCTAGGTGGATGTGCAGTGTTTCAAGAAAGGATCGTCTGAGAAATGACTGCGTAAGGGGAACGGTGAAAGTTATGAACTTTGGAGCAAAGATACAGAAGGCGAGATTGAGATGGTTTGGTCATGCGATGAGGAGGGAGGAAGAGTATGTGGGAAGAAAGATCATGCAGATGAATGTGCAGGGGGAGGAGGAGGAAACGCGGACGGTCAAAGAAGAGATGGAGGGAGATGGTGGAGGAGGACTTAAGGTTGAAGAACTTGGATGTGGCTACCACCCACGACTGGAGGTTGTGGAGGAAACTCACCTCAAACAGTGACCTTATGTAAGTGGGAAAAGCTGAAGAAAAAGTATAAATTTGTTATGATTATAAACAGTTCTACGATATTTTATTTCTTATAAATGATATATGAGTGTGGCGTCCAGTACTTGATTTTGAAGTACACACTCTTATTTATAACTTGGAAAAATATCTTGAATGGTTATGCCTCTGATTCGACTTTAACTGGTTTGATTCGACAAGGGGCAGAGTTGCATTCATTGTGTTTCTTAATTTTTATCGATGATACTGATAATGGAATGAAAAATTAGCGTCAGGATTTTTAAATTGTACCAAAGGTAGATAATAATGAGGATCATTGGCTATTCTTTCAGACTCATGTACGAAAATGCTAAAGTTATTTAATCTTTAGGAAAAGATAAATTCAGAACAGTTAAAGTTGAAAATATAGGAATGGAAATGCTAATTTTATAAAAGGTTAGTCTAGGATAGATTTAAAGAAATATTATTTTAGTGAAAGAATAGTGAATAACGGAATAAATTCCTAGAGAGTACTGTTCTAGTAAATACTCAGACAGATATTTGGAAAACAATAATTTAATGTGACAATAATTTAATGTGGGCTTAGGTACAGTAGTTTTGTTAGAAATGGTTTGGTTTACTCAAACAAAATAGATCGACCGATAAAATGTTATTATTATAAACAATTAATTGTAGAATGCAACCATTTAAAGAGCAGGTTGTTGCCTTCTACGTACTTGATAAATTCTCTTATTCTTGAACTAAATTTTATACTAAGATTGGATTTGAAATTTGTTATTTAAGATTTCTGTATAAATTTGTGGTGTGTTTTAAATTTAATTTCAAATTTAATTTTTTTTTAAATTTTAAATTTACTTTCAATCGAACAATTTAAAGCATCAATATCAGTCAACACAAAACTACTTGGAATATGTTAACAAAAATGGAAATGTCTGAATTTCCATAATACGGAGTGTCACAAAAATTCACGCAAGAAGTAATTTTGGTAGAAAACACAGGTTTTTAATTAAAAATTGTAATTTCTTATTGATTCATAAAGTATACAGTATAGGGTTATGCATGGAATAGCATATCGGTAAATGGCCTCCACGGCTTTGCTGGCACATACGCACTCTTTTGTCGAAATTTTCCATGACCGTTTTGCATAAATGTGACTGAATTTCGTTGATACAGCGCTCAATTTCCTCCTTCAAGGCGTGAGTGGTCGTGGGCTTGTTGGCATAAACCTTAGATTTCAAAAAATCCCAAAGAAAAAAGTCCAACGGCGTTAAGTCACATGATCTGTGCGGCCAATTCTGATCACCAAAACGGGAAATTACACGACCAGGAAATGACTCGTGCAGTAATTGAATTGTTTCTTGGGCTGTATGGCATGTGGCACCGTCTTGTTGAAACTACATGTCGTCCACATCCATATCTTGCAATTTAGGCACAAAAAACTGGATTATCATGTCGCGATAGCGAGCACCATTAACTGTTATTGCCTTACCAGCCGCATTTTCAAAGAAGAATGGACCGATGATGCCTCCAGCCCAAAATCCGCACCAAACAGTGACACGTTGTGTATGCATTTGTTTCTCAACAATCACTCGTGAATTTTCTGAACCCCAAATGCGACAATTTTGTCGATCAACGAAGCCATCAAGATGAAAATGAGCCTCATCGCTGAAGATGATTTTGTTCGAAAAATAAGCAACCACTTGTTGTTGTTGCATAATCCATTCAACGAACTCTCTTCGCTGTTTGTGGTCAGTAGGCTTCAGTTCTTGAGTCAATTGAACTTTGTAAGCATAAAGATGCAAATCTATCTTTTCACAGTTGATGAAGTTAAATCACTATTCCGACCATATTTTGTACGAAAATTGCGAACTGTAGCTGCCAAACCTTCATTATTTTTAAAATATTGCTCAACAATGAAAATGCGTTGTTCTTTCGTGTAGAGCTCCATTTTTAATAACCCTGAACTGTCAGCTGTCACGCTGTCTTTTTTTTTCCTCGTTGGCAACACTTTACCGCACAAATGGCGCTAAACTTAAATCTTGCGTGAATTTTGGGACACCCTGTACAAGCACATTTCGGAGGTTTAAATGCTACCATTTGAGTGAGCTCCAACATGCCATAAATCTCTCGTAACATGATAGTTCTGGAAAATATAATGTGCCTCACTTCTGTTTATAACTAAAAAAAAAAAAATCAAATTTATAATCGTAGACAGTTCATTACTAAATTTATGAACATAAGGATATAATTTTATATACGGTAGAATAGTTAACTTAAAATAATATCAACATTAATGAAACTGAAATTGCTGTGATCGTAATTGGAAGAGTATTTCGTTTAAAGATTACTTAAAAGTACTTAAAAAAAGTTTAAATCTAATAAACTGGTGTCCAAAACCTAAAGACAAACATTATTTCTGGATTTTACAGCCAAACTTGCTCTCTACTCGTTCTCGAGTAGAAACCGAGTATGCATAAAAATTATCGAATCGCATGCAAACAGGTCATGGGAGAATTCAACAGGATTTCTGCGCTAAGCGAATTATGTTTGAAAGGAAGCTCATTTCGTGGAGGCATAAAGTTGCAAACTTAGATGTCTTCTAATGTCTCAAAGACATCATCTAAATGATTTCACGCGGAGGACAAGTATTGAAAGCATAAAGAAGGACGCAGAATTATGGCTATTGCAAGAGCGTTTGGAATGCAGAAAGCCTTGTATCAAGGCATGGCGTATCGTTTCAAAAGAATTTTAGCAGACACAGTAGGTCAGCTTGCAAATCGTCTCCATTCAATCACATGTAAGGGGATATCTTGCCAAACTGTTACAAGACGTTTGCGACAAGTAGGCATATACGCCAGAAGGTCTATGGTTTGTATCACATTATCCACAACTCATTATAAAGCAAGTTTTATGCAGTGTCGTTTACATAAAATGTGGACAAGACACTAATGTACCTCCTTACATATGAAGGTGCCGACTCTTTCCTCCGATTCTCCGACACTTGATCTGGTGTGAAAGTGACACTGCTTACCATCGCGAGAATATTGTTGAAAGGGATAGATATGGTTGTGCTGTGGTGACGGTGAGATGAGGCATTAGGCTTAACCGGTCCACCGTGTCAAAAGTGCTTGAAAAAAGGAATTGCGGCTGGTGAACAATATTGGAATGAAGTACTTCAAAGTCATGCTCGATTGTTCCATGGTGGTGTAGGATTCTTTTTACGAATAAGGCCACACCACATTGTTCGCAGGAAGCGAAGATGCGTCTGGAGACTGTAGATATTAATCGAATCGAGTGGCCAGCATTCAACCCAGATCTGAACCACGTAGAACACACTTGAGACGCAATAGGGAGATGTATTCTGCTCTAATTCCCCTCCAAAAAACAAACAAAGTTATCTTTGGTTTGAAGAATGAGTAGGCCAGTTTGACTGATCCACTCATCCTCCTCATGTACTCACACTTCAGTCTCTTAACAAAGCAGAGGGGTACAGATTTTTTTAAGAGAAATTTATTTATCACAATACAATTTACCGAGACCAATTGTTGTCCAAGGTGGGGTTCCATTTCTTAAATTGTTCTTCGGAGATTGATTAATTGATAGAATGGTTTGGGTTTTATAGGGCAGGCAGAGCAATGGTCATACTGCACCAGGACACATGAGACAGCATTATGAATGCATAGAGGTCTTTAATAATGAATTAGGCTTGAGGAGGTACACAACTGGTTATAAAGATACGCTATCTGCTAATAATTATATAGACACTCCTGTTATTTGAAGTTAGGGAACATTTCATGATTGTTAATAACATGAAAACCAGTGTACAGATAGTAGGAAGCAGTATTTCATCGTAGCAGTTGACTACAGGTGATATGCCAAAAAGACGTAATTTCAGTGACTTCGTGGTGTGACGTCGTGGTACCGTAAGCTGTCACGTCCATCAGTGCTATTGCCACTCAACTCCATATCCATATGTTCCCTAGGCATCCACAGATGCCATATGTTTACTAATATGCTCGGTGATGCACACCATTAGGTCTCTCCATGTAGTCCTGATTTGTGGTTATCTGGAGGCTTCATCTCTGAAGATCAGTCACTCCACACACACCCCATCCATCCATCTCATTGACGGTCTTCCCTTTCCTCTTTCTCCAGGAACGGTACATTCTATTACTGTTATGAGAAGTCCTCCTTCTATCCTTTCAATGTGTCCAGATTAATTTATCTTTCTTCTGTCCACATCCCTAAGGAGCCTTAAATTTCTGCCGATCTTTTCTAACACCTATTCATTTGTATGCCTCTCATTATATGATATCCTCAACAGCCTTCGGCAACACCACATCTCAAAAGCAGCTATCCTCTTCTCATCTGAATTCTTTAGGTTACAGGTGTCACATCCATACGTCGCTGTTGGAAAAACAACTGCGTACAAAATCCTCAACTTTGTTCCTATGGAGATGAATTCATCCATCCAGATTTTAGACAAATCTCTAACTGTTTTTTTTTTGCCATTCCTGATTTTCTTCGGATGTCATCATAACAGCAATTCTTTACATTAATGATGGATTCCAGATACTCAAACTTGCTGACTTCTTCAATTCTTTCTCCATTAAGATACACTTGTTTCTCAAGAGCTTCCGTGTTTGTATTTCCTTTGAGAACCAAAATCGTTTTCTTGCTAGGATTGAGTTGAAGTCTTCTGTTATTACTTATCTCGTTGAGTTTGTTAAGAATTTGTCCTAGTTCTCTTTATCATTCTAAAGGTGTGCTGTATCATCAGTATACCTCAGATCACTGATCAATCTACCACCTATTCATTATTCCTGTCTCGAGATCATCCTTTTCAACCTGAAGCCAATCAGTAAATCCAGTTGGTTGTCAATCTGATAGTGTGTTGAGGTGAACTCATTCTTTTCATTACTTCCCACAGTTTCACATGCTTAACACAGTCAAACGCTTGAGAGTAGTCTAAGAAAGGCATTAACCAGAGGGAGTCTGCTTTCTTTATATTTTTCTATGATCTGTCTAAGGCAAAGGATCTGAGATACGTAAATCAAAGTTCAGCCATCTCTGCCTGAACTTTGGCCTCAATCCTATTTAGCATGATCATCAATAAATTTTTGCTTGCATGAAATATTAAACTAATAATTTATAGTTCTTGCAAGACTACATATCTCCCTTCTTATGCAGTGGTATGCAAACTGACCTCTTCCAATCTCTAGGCAATGATACTGTCTCCCATACCTTTGTAATCAATCTATGAAACACTCATGTGGCTCCATTCCCTGTGGTCTTAATTAACACTGCTGGGATTCAATTTGCACGTGGGACTTTACTGCTGTTAATCTGCTTAACTGCTCTTTAAATTTCATTACAAAGTGAGGGAGGCTCCAAATCAGAATTTGTTAGTAATTCCCCATTCCTGTCTTTGATGACATTCGATTTGGGCATCCTAAATCAAGTGTTGGAGATGTGATCAACAAATGGAGAAGTTCTAGCATGACAGTTGCAGGAAAATACCCAGGGTGACCATTGCTAAATTACTCTTGCTATTTTATTGGTATATATTGTAAATCAACACAAATCAGCATATTATAACGGATGATATTTTTGAATACCTGTCATCTTACTAATACCAGAATGATTGTATGCATCCTGTTAAGTTCTGAATGAAACTGAAACTGTATTAATTTATATTTAATTCAGAACTTAACATGCATCTTTCATTTTGGCACATACTGATATATCAGGCGGATAAAATTGCTTGTAAATTACCAGAAACGTTAATAATTTAAGAATCCTTTTATTTATCTTGTATATTAGGGGATACCCCTAATATACAGAATACCCAAGTTAAAAAATTAATTACATCTATATCTCCTCCAGAGATTCTTATTAAAAATAAAAACACCTTGTTGCAACTTCTATAGGTAAAATTGATAAGGCTCTGTATTACTAAAACCTAGGTATTTTGGGTCTAGCTACTCACCGAGGAGACCTCAAAAAAGGTTGAAACCGGTCTGGATAGTGACCCCACCCATAATGCATTGCAATATACATCTTTAAGTGAGATGTGCTTTACATTATGGGAAAATACTAAGAATAGTGATCAGAGCTTTACTCACCTTTACAATGAGTTGCCCTGGTGTTGTACCATCTTCAGACTTGAACTATGTTTCAGGCGCAAACTTTATTGTTTGTGTACTTGGGATTAGGAGTTAAATAACCAAGCTTATAAAATTATTTGGTAACCCTAATATATATACCGTATATATATATATTCAAGATACCAAGTAATTTTATATAAACTTGATCCTATTTCCTATTTAATCCTATTTCCCAAGTAAGCAAACAGACAAGCAAGTCAAGTTTGCGCCTGCACGTAGTGCAAGTCTGAGGCAACTCGTTGTAAAGGTGGATTAAGATCTGATCACTTTCCTTAGTATTTTTCCCTTAATGTAAAGCACATCCCCTTGCGGAGATGTATGATGCTATGCATTAAAGGCAATGGTCACTAGCTATACCGGGTTCGACCTTTATTGAGGTCTTGTCAGTGGGAGCCTGTGGGACCCTGATATATATATATATCTTTGACTAATTACACACCTAATTTTAAGGAGCTTACTAAGAAAATGGATACAAGGAAGTCAACTACTAGTATATAAGTAACTAAAATTGCTGTGTTTTGACTTTAAAATTATTCTGATTGTTCCAAGTAGACTTGATTTCACGTGTTTCGAATTAAACTTTTTTATTGCAGTAATTTTTATTAACCCTGATTTTCTCCCTCTTCTCTTTTTATTTTATTCCTCTTTTTTGTAATATATATATTATAAAAGTATGTGCCTATAGTATATTTATATGCAAAAACATTAATGATAATGTTGGAATATATGGAGAACACACTTTAAATAAATCTTGTTAAAAACTAACAGATTTGTAGTACATAATAGTCTTAAGGTAATGAATTACTTCTATGAATATAAAATATAATCTAGAAATATAAATTTATCTGATTAAGAAAATGATGAATATTAATTATAGATTATTTTACATGAAAAATACCAAATTTTATTTTTATCAGTACCTTAGTAAGATATGATTATCACGTAAATAGCTAAAGCCTAAGGTGATAATCCAATTTAATTAACGAAGAAGCAAAAAATTCGAAACATTCCAATATAAAAACCAAAAGATTATTAAATTATATAAATATGTGTCTATGTGATCAAAGAATTAACATATGCTTAGATAAAACAGAAAAGGAAAGACATAAATATTTATTAAAACGGGAAGAAATTTAAAACACACAATTCTCAATCAAAATATTAGAGGACCTACTACAAGTGAAACAGATTAGGATATGCAAAAGAATAAGATCCATAACTTGGAGACAAGTCAGAAAACAAAAAGACATTCGTACAACAGATTTGTTTATATGAACGTATAGGTAGAGGTATTAGAAAGACAGTAAATATAATTAAAAACACAGGATTATAGACTTATAATTATATTAAACATATCTGACAGATAATGGAAATAATGCTTTATAAGAATGAAAAAATTAAAAATTCGTCGAAAGAAATAAATAAAAAATGGAAAATCACCAGGATATGATATTATAAGTTCATAATTATTGCATATAAATATATGGGAATAAGATTGAGTAATACATTATTTTTAAATAAAATTTATTTAACAGGAAACTTATCAGAAGAATGGAAAACAGCCACACTAATGCCTACCTATTAAAAAATGTAATAAGAAGTATCCTAAAATTATAGCAGTATAAGCATTCCGAATTTCTGTTATAAAATACATAACTGATTATTAAATAAAAAACTTCTAAAATATTCAGAAGACTAGTCTACAAGCAGAGAATGTTTTAGAAAAGATCCTGCTTTTTGTCTAAAATTAATAACACAAAAAAGAAAAGAATACAATAATTATTTTACATTTTTCTTGACATTATGAAATATTTAAACTATTATTTTATAAAGAGAATTAAAACACCCTTTTATTTTGTCGATGTCTAAATTATAATTTGGAATTCTCCAAACAAAAGATTATGGCGAAATGTGCTAACTGCGGGACCCCCACACCCCGCCAACTACAGAGGGTGTACAGCACATCCCCAAAACCAGACGACACAACCCCATACAAGAAAGCAGACCCACCCAACAAATCACAGCCTCCACAACAAACGGAAGAACATATGCAGAAGTTGCAAGACCAACCCAACAACAAGACTCCAAACCCAAAACAAACCACCCACAGCAAACTAGCAAGACCTATCTCCTCAGCATAACAAGCTACATAGGAGAGATGCTTGCAGAACTCCGACAAACTGACCCAACACAAGAGACCAAAGACATCATTCTAAAACACACACAGCTTTTATTCTCATGCAATCCTTAATGGATAAAAGCAAAATAAAACCCAACTCTCTACAGATCATCAGCTAGAATGCTAACGGACTACCAAACAAAGCAATAGAACTACAGGAATTCGCGGCAGAAACCTAAGCAGACATCATCTTAGTAAAATGAAACACACCTGCGTCCATCTGACAAGAAAAGAATCAACAACTGCACCATGTACCGCACAGACAGAACCTATGCAAGAGGAGAAGGAACTGCCATCTTCATTAAAAGAAGTGCAAAACACAAAGCAATCGCCACATTTCAAACAGAACACCTGGAAACAACAGGAATTGAAATATACATGAAGAACACAAGCAGTATCATGGTATTTGCAGCATTCATCCCGCAAATAAAAAAACTCCTAGAATCAGATCTGGACGAAATACTAAATGCAGATAAAGCAGTAATCATAGCTGGAGATTTTAATGCCAAACATTCAGGCTGAAATAACCAAGAATTATCGACTATAGACGATAATTCTTGTATGCGATTAGGGTTTTCTCGGCAAAGATATTTTAAAAATGCACCTTTTTTTTTTTTTTTTCAAACTTTCTTCCTTTTCCGCTTTACGTATGCGATATTGAAAGCCCGATTTCTTTTTATCCATTTTCAAAATCTAGTAACTGAAATATTTATAAATAAAAATAAATTTAATTATAAAAAATATGGACAAATAAATTTTTATTATTATTGTTCCGGGAAACTCCAAGGAGTCGACAGACTCATCGAAGGAGGCCCAACATCATGTCAAGAACAACTATTCAGCATTCAGTATCTATCATACCTTGCCTTGAACTCATTCACAGTCGTAGCACCTACAACAGACTCTGGAAGCTTATTCCACTCATTCACCACTCTCCAAGTAAAAAACCTAGCTCTAACACCCATGTCAACCACGCTCTTGCCCAGCTTCCATGCATGGCCCCTAGTCCTCCCACCACCAGTCATATTTTCAAAAATATCTTCTGGATCAATCTTATTATAAAAACCCTTCACTAATTTGAATGTCTCAATCATATCACCCCTCCTTCGCTTATCGTCCAATTTCTGCAACCCACAAATCTTCAACCTATTTTCATAAGGTTCATTCCACAGACCTGCTATCATTTTGGTCACTCGTCTCTGGACCCTCTCCACTTCCTCCCCATCACGAAGAAACCCTGGTGCCCATAACTGGGCACAGAAGTCCAGATGGGGTCGTATCAAGGCTCGATACAGAGGAACAACAACTTGTTTCTTTCTGCATGTTAAAGTATTTTTCAGAAGCCAAGTGATTTGGTGAGCTGTTTTAGTCACTTTTGCAATGTGCCCCCTAAACTTCAACTCCATATCCACCAACACTCCCAAATCCCTGGCCTCATCAATCTCCTGGAGTACGGTTCCACCAATGCGATATACTGCTGCTATTCTTTTCACCCCAAAGTGCATAACCTTACACTTTGCCACATTAAATTGACATCCATTTTTCCTAGCCCAGTCCTCCAAACTATCCAAATCATCCTGTGCACTCACAATTGCTCTACTCAACTTTGCATCATCAGCAAACAAGTGAACACTGCCTCTCAAATCCTTTCCAATATCATTGATGAACAAATTGAAAAGCAGTGGTCCAAGAACAGAGCCCTGAAGCACTCCACTAGTCACAAGACGTCTTTCAGACTCCACTCCTGAATAAACCACTCTCTGGTATCTCTCCTTCAACCACCCTCCTATCCATCTCACCAACCCTATATCTATCCCCATCTGCTCCAGTTTACTGATTATACCCATCTGCTCCAGTTTACTGATTAGGGTTCCATGTGGTATCCTATCAAAGGCCTTCGCAAGGTCCAGTAGTATCACTGTAAACCCATTACCTCTATCCAGTTCAGCCGTCACTGTGTTATAAAACGTGAGCAAGTTACTGAGGCATGATCTACCCTTCACAAAACCATGTTGTCCCCTATACAATATCCCATTTTCATCTATCCAATCCTGTATTCTTTTCTTGATTAATTTCTCTAAGACCTTGACAATGATTCCTGATATGCTAATCGGTCGGTAATTTACAACAGCAGTCTTGGAACCACCTTTATGCAGTGGAACTATTTTCCCCTCTTTCCACCCGCTCGGGACTAACCCAGACCCGAGATTCAAATTAAACAAAATGGTCAAGGGTACTGACAATTCTTTAGCCGCTTCTCATACAACACGAGCTGGTATACCATCCAATCCCACAGATGTATTGACATTGAGGTTATGCAAGACTACTCACCTCCACTTCATTCACCACAATTCCCGTATAATCTACTGGTTTATTCGTTTCTGCAATGTCACCACCTGGATGATATATTCTTGCAAAGTGCTAACTCAGTAACTCAACTATCTCAACTGATTCAGTTACCTCCCTACCATCGGCATTCTTTAAAATCATTCTGTCATGTACATTTTTCCTTTTACTTGCTACATATCTAAAAAACTGTTTAGGATTCTCTTTAGCCTGCATGGCCAATGTTCTTTCGTAATCCTTTTTTGCTTTTCTTACCACACTCGTCACCCTTCTGGCCTGCGCTTTATACCGTTCATGAGCCTACCGGTCACCTTTCTCCTTAAATTCCCTCCATAGTTGTTTCTTTTTTTGCAGCTGAAGCTTAATGATGTTATTCATCCATTTAACCCCTACTTGATTTATTATTCGGACTCTAGGTATACAGTCAGCCATTGCTTCATGCAAGCACTTCTTAACCACCTCCCATGCACTATCAACTTCTAGTCCTTGCAGTTGTACATGCCATGGCACTGAACCAATTAAACTCCTAAGCTTGTCATACTTTCCAGCCCGATAATTCCACATGTACCCTGTCTTAATTCAAAATTCTACACCTTTAGCCACCTCCCAAGTCAAGACCCTATGATCACTCTCACCGATTGGTGGCAATGTGGTCATATTTGTTACAGCCAAATCCTCAGATGTAATTACTAGGTCAAGCACTCTCTGACCCCTAGTATTTTCCATTACATGCTGTCGCAGATAGTTATTCCTTAACCACGCTACCGGCCAAGACGTCTATAGACGTTCACTTTATCATGGAAGCGAAGTGCTTATTAAAATTGTAATTCCATTGTTATAACAATGAAATATATGATGGATACGAAGCATATGCTGATGCGTATTTGATCCATAACGGCCACTAAGGTGGTTAATAACCGCATAAAATCCAATTCCTTCCTCCCGTGTGTCCTCTCCTCACTCCAATCAATGCGACCATAGTTGAAATCTCCCATAATAATCACCCTCGTTCCACTCATTTCTTCTATTTGCTTGTGCATACTGTCACCACCATCTTTTCCATCACCTGGTCTATAGCAGCACCCAATTGTATATTTAGTTCTGCTAGCCACAATCTCACACTAAATGGCCTCAAATGTGCTCTTTTCTCTATTCTGCAATTCAACTTCTATTCTCCTTGGCTGCAGCTCATCAGCTATCATCAACAATACTCCTCTCCCCTTTTTATTCTCTCTCTCATTCCTGAACACACTATACCCATCACATTCAATCCCACTAGCTATATCATCTATCTACAGTCAGCCATGTTTCACTAATACCAATAACCTGTGGTCTGGAAGTGCCAACCATGGCCATAAACTCTTCTTGTTCCTAATACTCCTAGTATTAGTGTACATGAATTTAAGACCCCCCCCATTAGCCCCAACCCTACCTTGATGCCTTATATTAACTAATCCACTCTGATTTGTTGTCCTTATTTGCTCTGGCATATTATATTCATTCTTACATTCAACTGCCTCCCTAAGGACTGTATATCTACTCCCCTCCCCTTAACAAATCTAGTTTCCCTGAATTTGCACATCCACTACATTCAGCAACACTTTCTCAAGTCCTCTTACACTGTAACCATTCAAATGCAAGCCATCCATCTTATATAGATCCTTTCACCAATCAAACTCACTCCAGACGTCCACAAATTCCACACCACTCGTCATACATAACCCACGCATAAAGTCATTCGCAATTATGGCCCTCCTTTTAAACATTTCACTGCCATACCGTGGCAAAAGACTAATCATTCTAACTCTCTCACTCTTTTCTTTTGCTACCTCAAACAATTCATTCAGGTCTTCTATCATTTCCATTTTATCTCCTTTCAAATCATTCGTACCTGCCACAAAAATCATTTCTTTCACCCTTTCCTTTTGCTCTCTAATAGACTCAGTTACATCCTTTATGGTCGCACCAGGTTGGTACGATTTTGTCAAATCCTCTACTAACACACCTCGTACTAACGAGTCTCCATACAGCACTCATTTTGTTCATGTTCACATTCATACGTCTATTTTTTCTGTCATACCTTTTATTATTGGTTGGTTCATTCAGTTTACTTTTGTATATGCACTCTAGCTGCTGTTTTGCTCTTTCTATCGCACTATTCAACAACGCGATCTCACTCAATGCATCTATCTCATCTTTTTTATTCTCTGAAAAACCATTAATACTATCATTCACACTCTCACAATTCTCATGTACAACCTTGCCCTTTCTTGTCATATCCCTATTTTCTTTATTCTGAAGTTTGACAAAAATATCACACTCACGACCCGAAATACACTTCAATTCCTCATTCTCCCTACATTTTCTACACACATTCAATTCTTTATTATCATCTATCCACACTCCGCAAGGCGTACATTTCACAGCTAGTACACTGACTCATTTCTTTTATACTACCGTTCTTTGATAAAGATGGCGAACCCTCATTATTGGCCGCCATTTTCCTTCGTACAGTGCCATACTTATTTGCAACGTGTTTTATCAAATTACAAGTTATAACACACGAAAAACACACAGATAGACACACTAAAATAGCAAGGCAAACAAAACTACACAATATTAGGTAATTTTATTAACGATAACTGAAAATGATACCTATCTTATCAGGAGCTTGCACGAACACTACACACTACGATATAACCTCGAACCCAACTTATACATTTACTTAATGAAGTATTTATCAATTAATTATACCTTATAAGTTATAACTATATAATTTATCATACATTTATAATCTAATTAACAATATCGTTTTCTATGAACATAATTGACAAATTTCTTAAATGCATCTGACTTAACTTCTACAGCTTCTCCCACTTAAGTGGGGTCACTGTTTGTTATGAGTCTCCTCCACACCTTCCTGTCTTGGGCTGTCACCACATCCAAGTTCATCTTAGTCCTCTTCTACCAGCTCCCTCCATCTCTTCTTTGGCCGCCCATGCTTCCGCCTCCCTTGCACATCCATCTGCATGACCCTTCTTCCCACATATTTGTCCTCCCTCCTCATCACATGACCAAACCATCTCAACCTTGCCTCCTGTATTTTCGCTCCTAAGTTCGTAACTTTCACTGTTCCCCTGACATAGTCATTTCTCAGATGATCCTTTCTGGTCACACCGCACATCCACCTAAGCATTCTCATCTCTGCTACTTCCATCCTGCTGATGTTATTTTTCCTCAGGGCCACAGTTTCTATAGCATATGTCATAGCTGGCCTCACTACTGTCCTATCAATTTTGCCTTTCAGATTGATCGGCACCCTCTTATCGCATAACACTCCAGCCATCTCCCTCCAGGTCCTCCAACCCGCTTGTATCCTGCATCCCACTTCCTTCTCAGCTCCTCCATCTTCTTCCACTGTTGAACCTAAGTATCTAAAGTCTCTCACCTTCCTGATGACATTTCCTTCCAGCTCCAGATCTGTCTCCTGGCCACCGCCCACTGTGCAACACATATACTCTGTCTTACTTCTGCTCAGTCTCAGACCTCTCTCTTCCAGTACTTTTCTCCATCTTTCCAGTTTAGTTTCTGCTTCTTCTCTTGAATCTACACACAGCAAGATGTCATCTGGATACATTGTCCAAGGTGCATCTTCTCTCACCTCCTCTGTTACCACCTCCATCACAATATTAAACAGAAACGGACTTAATGCCGACGCTTAATGCAAGCCAACTGTTACTTGAAAACTTTCTGTCTGTTCCAAACAGGTCCGAACACTTGTCTTCACATTTCCCGCACCAACCTGACATATTTCTCTGGCACCTTCTTCTCCCTCAGACACCTCCAGACTTCTTGCCTTTGCACTCTATCGTATGCTTTCTCCAGATCAATAAATACCAGATGTAGCTCCCTTTGTTTCTCTCGATATTTTTCCATCATCTGTCGTAACCCAAAGATAGCATCTGTTGTTGATCTACCAGGCATGAAGCCAAATTGTTCCTTTGCAATCTCCACCTCCTCCCTCAATCTACCATCAAGAACCCTTTCTAGGATCTTCATTGTGTGGGACATCAACTTTATTCCTCTGTAATTTTTAGTCTTGTGCATCCCCTTTACCCTTGTAGATGGGAACAAGAGTACTCTCCCTCCATTCCTTGGGTATATTTTCCTGTTGGCAAACTTTCATGAACAGGTCCCACAGCAGGTCAATTCCCTCTTCCCCCAGTGCCTTCCACGCCTCCACTGGAATTCTGTCAGGCCCACCGATTTTCCATTCCTCATCCTCTTCATGGCCTCCATCACTTCCATTCTCCTGATGTTCTGCACCATCCCCTCAGAAGGCTGCCCATCTCCACTGTGAGTCCTTGCATTTTCCTCATTCAAAAGTCCCTCAAAGTATATTTTCCATCTGTTTCTTATGTCCACATCCCTCCATAATACTCTTCCTTCAGCATCTTTGATCTGCCTCACATGTAAGATGTCCTTAGCTCTTTTATTTCTACATTTCACTAGTTGGTAAATTTTTCTGTCCTTCCTTTGTTTCTAATTGATCATACAGATCTTGATGCGCCATGGCCTTCGCCTGTGCCACAACTCTCTTGGCTTCTTGCTTTCTCTCTTTGTACACCTCTGTCCTCTTCCACTCGAACTCATCACTTCTGCTTTGCCTTCCTCTTAGCTGTCACTGCCACTTGTACATCATTATTCCACCACCAACCCTCCTTCTGCTCTCTAATCTTTCCAGATGTCTCACCAAGCACCTCGATTGCACAGCTCAGGATTACTTTTGAATTGTTTCCACCAATCTTGTACACTTTCCAGTCCATCCGAAATCCTCTCTAACACTCTCTCCTTAAAACGATTCCTCACACTCTCCTCTTTTAAGCGAAACCACTTAATTGTCTTCATCCCATGGCAACCAGAAGTTCTTATCTTCGATCTTATTTTAAAGTCTGCGCACAGCAGTCGGTGTTGTTGTGCTACTTGATCTGTTAGAATTACTTTACAATTTGTCACAACATTAAGATGTTTTCTTCTAGTCAAAATGTAGTCAATTTGTGGGCTGTTGTTACCACTTCTAAATGTTCTTCCCTCTTGAAGAAAAACGAGTTCACAATTGCCAGATCAAACGCTACTGCAAAGTCCACAACCCTCTCTCCTTCCTGGTTCATCATTCCCACTCCGTGGCCACCATGCACCCTTTCATTTGATAATTGACAAATTTCTCAAATGCATCTGACTTAACGAATTGTGTAAATATTTTTAACGCGTTTAAGTACAGAAAATGAACGTTCACCGCTAGCATTAAAAACAGGTCCAGGGCCCGCATTTATACTTTTGGAGACCCGAAGCGCAACATCATTATGAGACATCAAAAATAAGCTTTTTTTTTTTTTTAGTTTATTGATAATAAAAGTCAACATTTCCATGATAACTAATTTTAACAACACAATACAACATTGGTATACATATATTTGCATTTTAAAAAAGTATAAAAATAAATCAGTTCAAATTTAAATTTAAAAAAAATCAATAACTAAGAGATTTTTTTTTTCCTGGCTTTGGTTTTAGCAAATATATCTATGTCATTATAATTAATCGAGTCAATTATATCTGATTCAATTCATAACGACAGGTCACTTGTTTTATTTTGGTGCAAGTTGCTTCTTAAATAATTGTGTTTTGTTTTTTTTTTAAGAAAAGAAATTAAATGCAATCAAATTAAGGCTTGCTAATCAAGGTAAAAATAGGAACTTCATCAACTGTAAAGTTCAGATATTCTCACTAAAAATAAAAATTTTGAATTTACGGTAATAAAAATTGTAGCAAAAATCATTATATTTATGGAATTGCAACATGGGTCTAAATATAAATATAAAACGTTTCAGTTTGCAGTAACATCAATGACGCGATTTTGATGAGAACGGACGTGTTACCTCAGACTGAGCCTTATTACAATGCATACAAGGTTTCTCAGTAATCTCACATTGCACTAGTGCTAACACAGTGCGATTCCTACTGTCTCACCCTCTGCACAAAATGTGCAAGAGGTCAAATGGTCGGCAGGCTCCACCCACAATGAGGACCAGTGGTGGTATTAAGGTTTTATAGGGAGGTAGGTTTCTAAACTGTGGCCAAGTGAGATATTGATACTCCTTTTCCCCAAATTAGTAGGTTCTAAGAAGACTTTGCTAGTAGACCAACTCAATCCACAGGACATTTGCTGGCAGGCTTCAAGCCCTGCGGGATTATACATTGCTAGTAGTCCGTCTAGGTCTACAGGATACTTTTACTGGAAGTCCCTGGCCCTGCAAGATTATTATACGGCTATTAACCAATTTCTGCTGACAGGAAATCGCCAATTTGACATGAACATCATCAAAGATCAGATCCATAACAAGGAGCAGTCTCTAGAGGGTCTGGCAACAGTTTGGAAACTCATTGCAACCCCTCATATGAAAATTTGAACATCAATCTCATCTACTAGATTCACCACCGAGTTAGGCAGGCTATAACACAACAAAAATATGACCTAGACCCTTTCACACCTACTTCTCCAACAGAAGTTATAAACATTATAACCCACCTGAACAACAATAAAGCTCCAGGTTCAGATGGAATTACAAACAAAATAATTAAACTACTCCCCAGAAAAGCCATTGTACATCTAGTCAACATAATTAATGCCATCCTCAGACTCCAGTATTTCCCTTTAACATGGAAAATAGCAGATGTCAGACCAATCAAAAAGATGGGAAAAACGCTCAACTCCATGAAAGCTACAGACCTATCAGTCTTCTGTGTAACCTTGGAAAGATCGCAGAAAAAAGTAGTCCTTACTAGGCTTCAATCACAAACGGACCAACTACATATAATCACAAATGAGCAATCTGGATTCAGAAAAAACCACTCCACCGTTCAGCAGATCCACAGGCTGATCGAATACATCTCCGAAGCCTTCAAAAGGAACCTTCATACAGCTGCAGTCTTTTTAGATGATGCAAAGGCTTTTGATAAGGTATGGCATCAAGGTCTTCTCTACAAGCTCATCACATTCAATATGCTAATCTAGTTAAAATAATTCACTCTTACCTCAGAGACAGATACATGCAAGTCAAAATAAATGAAACTGTATCACCTAGACACAAGGTCTGGCGGGAGTGCCGCAGGGCTCACTCTTGACCCCTTTGCTGTTTTCTATCTATATTGCTGATATCTCTCAAAACCCAAGCTCAACAATCACTGCATTATATGCTGATGACACTGCATTATTAGCAAGATCTCTCAGCCCCAAACTAGCTATCAAGAGACTCCAAAGCAGCATTCACACGTTGGAAAGATGGTTGATGCATTGGAGAAATCAAACCAATCCACAGAACTCAGCCATACTGTTCACTAGAAAAAAGCCTCAAATCAAGGAAGATATACATTTACTAGTTGTTAAAATCCCAAGGCAGAATACAGTCAAATATCTCGGAGTAATTCTGGATAAAAAACTACAATTCACCAACCATATAGAACACAAGTTCAAAGACATCCAAAGCAATAGCGCAGCTCTACCCCATGATCAACAGAAAAAAGTAAATTCGATACTCAGAACAAACTGCTCATATATACTGTATATACAAGATGGTAATACGCCCAGTCATAACTTACGCATCTCCTGCGTGAAGTCATACTTCGAAAACAAATATTCAAAAGCTGCAGAGAATACAAAACAAATGTCTGAAAATGAGTTTGGATGCTCCATGGTTTATCAGAAATTCCCAAATTCATTTCGTCAACATTCCCTACAGCACATCTCTCCTTCATGACCTAGCTGAAAAGTTCTTCATTAAGACAATTAATCATCAGTGGATACTGATCAAGCAAGCTTCAGACTATAACGAAGCAGATTTCTGCAAATACAAGACCCAAATCAATTCTATGCTCAGCTGAACACAGTTGATCTCACTGCCCTTTCAGGGCGAGCTTAAAGCTCAATAATTCTCCACCCAAAGAACTTGTTTTCAGATGGAGGGGAATATGAAAAGCATTTATGCTTCACCCATCAAAACAGTATCGTTCTGCTGCGTTGCAGTAACATGCACAGTATGCCTCCCTGGTTGACAGAATGGTTAGCGTATCTGCTTTCCAACCATCCAACTTTAGGTGAAAGGTAAATTTTGTCGCCAAGTGTGGGACCACCTTACTTACTGGAGGCCTGGGATTCACATAAAAAGCATATAATATATATATAGGTTTAATTCAGTCCCAACTTTATCGCACAATTATTAAGATTTATTCAACTCCAGATTTGATTTTTTTAAGTTGCAGTAATAAGCATAATTCCAGCTTTAGTTAAAACGTAGAAGCAATCAATAGTAACGATAACTTTTGCTATGCTCGCTAACATCCACTTTTTTTACTCGACATTTTACCCTAAAATAACTAGAATCTTGATGCATAAAAAAATGAACTAGAAAATCAATTTAATTTATAAATAATAATAAACTTGAAAATCAAATGCTGTTTATGTGATATAGAAACTGCTCTTACCAACTAATTAACACAATAGCAGCAGCACATACAAAAAAACCTGTTGTCTCAGAAACGTATTTCAAAATGATCGCAAGTTCAATACTCAGAGATCTGTTCCTTCCTAACAGGATTCTGAGAAATCACAGGGTGAAATAATCTTAAGAACGTTATAGATTAAACTGACTATATATTTAATCTCTGGATTAAACTGCTAAGTTAGTGATTGGTCAACCCAAGTCGAACATTTAGTAAGAGAAAATTTCCAGAGAAGGAGATTGGAATTTAGTAATATTGATAAGAACAATAGTCCAGGTAGTTCAGAAGCGAAAACCATCTGTCACAAAATGAAACTAGTTTAAAAAAAAAAATCAGCTAACGCCTTTTTATTCCCGTATACGGGAGTAGGCGAGGCCATTTAGCCCTATCTAACTTTTGGAGACTGAGTGGGCAGTTCAATCTCCACTGGTACCCAATCAGAGACAGATGGCCCAAAGCTATCACTAATTAAGCGGTACGCAGTGAAGAGAGACGGCTCAAATGTGCCGCCATCTCGTGGTCCCTAACCCTAGCACAATATATTTAATTTAATGTCTGAAATAATGTGGGTTCTACGGTCGATTTTGAGTTTACAGGACGAAAAACCTGCTTGCCCGTGCCAGAGATCGACTAACTCGGGAACCGGTCGAAAAAAGGCTTAGAAAAATTTCCTCCAGTCGCCGACTAGACTCGAAATGAAGTCTTCCTTCGTGCGGCTAAGCGCGGTGGTATGCAAACGCCACATCCACTGAGCTACACAGGCTCTTAATTAAAAACACAAAAATACAACCAATTTATTATAGAGTTCATAATTAAAAGGACTAATAATAATAGATTTCTGAAGATGTGCCTCATCTTGTTTTGGTATTATCAAAATTACCAAGTTATTCTGATGCATTATGAATTTTGCTATTTTATTATTAAATCGCTAATGATATTTCTTCAAATGCGGCACTTTTTACAACAAAACTGGCTAAGTTATGTTGAATGTATCTGTTTGCAAATACTGTATACTCAAAATCCTTGACATAATAAAAATGTAGAATGCCGATGAAACTTCATCAGCATTCTACCTGTTAAAATGCAATTATCCCCCCCCCCACCCGCCATTAACGGATTATTGTCTTTATGTGCACTGTATTACTTGGAATTTCTTTACTGTCCTACGATATTTGACCATTTTTTGCTGCAGAATTTATTTACCGTCTCTCTTCCCAAATAATAACGAATTTCACATGTGCGAAAATAAATAATCAAAACATTTGTTTACATTGGAAATATTGTCAAATATTTATATTTTTTTAAATAACGTTTATTGAAATAAATATGACATTTTGCTTTCTTTCCTTGCAAAATAAAATTATATGGGTCGCACATTTCGATTTTAGGAACGATTTTTTTTTTTTTTTTTAATGAACAATAAATGATGTTAAACTGCATTACTCGGGGGGTTTCCGATTGTGAGTTTTTAATATCAAAAATTTATATATCCAATGGTATTTTATCAGAGATTCTTCGCCTTTGTCTTAAAGCTGCAACAGTACAATTACTTTGGTAAACAACGAATTCAAACATTTTTAGCAGTATTTTTTTTTGTGTGTGTGTAGTGATAATTTTGAGAGGGGGGGGGGAAGTTTTTTTTTTAGTCATTAAAGACGAATTAATTCTGTTATGAAAATTTTGGAAATAAAATTTCATTTTCACGCATGCACCTACATATGTTTCGAAGGATAAAGTGTAGGAAAAATATCGCTACTTCAAAACTGCCACATAAAACCGAAAATATGTACATAACAGTTGACTTCATAACTGCCGTTTATTTCGATTTGTAGGGGAGAAACCAAGAAAGTTGAAATGCAAAAACCTACAGATCACATTTATAAAAATTATGCATTACATGATATGATTCAAGGTTTACATATGATTCTCTATAAATAAAGCAAAATTGAAAAGTGCGAACCTTAGCGCAATCTGTGAACTAACCTTCGAACTAAGATTATGAATAAGAAAGAAAACTTAATTTGGAACAGATGGAGGTTGTATTCATTTTTAGAATCGGATTTTCATGAATTTATAAAATAATTGTTTGACAAAAATAATTATCTCCAATCAAGTTCTGGGAGAATTTTAAAATGCATTGGTGATTAAAATAATTAGTGACATTGATCTTCCATAGTGATATGGAATATGAAGTAAAGAAAGTATGAAAGGATTTCTTATTTTGCGCTGGCATTAAAAACTATAATTATACGATAAAAACAAGCAACAAAATGAATAAAACTCGTAGGTATTAAGTCTGATATAACTTAGATTCCGGTTACCGAGCAAACGGCAAGCAACTGCGTTTCTTGCTGGAGGCAACTGAAAATAGCAACTACATACGCCAAGTAATCTAGTTAAGCGTTCTTTTCAGCGTGAAGGATTATTGCCCCGTTCTAATGGACATGACTATCAAACTACACTTCTTATCCATGTTCTTTCAGCAGGTGGGCAGAATATTATCCAGGTTTGCGACGTATATACACGTCCAGCAAAGAAATGGTACTTACATACACGAATTTCATGGAATACAGGAGTTCCTGTTAGCTTTATATAATTTTATATGTAGCAAAATCTGGCGTCCCGAAATCTTGGCGCCCATAGGCGATTGCCTAGGTTTGCCTGATAATATATATATATATATATATATATATATATATATATATATATATATATATAAAGTCAAACATACTTTAAGTTTACAATGAGGCACTTCCAAGCACCATTATAAATATAACGATATTGATTATAGTTATAATCAATAACATGGGGATCTATTATCTCACAATACAATTTAAGACATGAAAATGGCAAATTTAATTCTTAAATTTAACTGGATCTGACATGTACTCTGGTACTTCATTTCTTCAAATTGTAAAATAATGACTTATTTTTAATCATTATTTTACAATTCAAAAATCTAGATGACTAACATAAAAAATTACAAGCATTTCATTGTTCAGAGGGCATGCCAAAGTTAGCAAAATAGCTCATAGGATTACTTGGAATTAAAAAAAAAAAAACTAACTAGTAACGATAAAGATATCCGCCTTTATAATTATTATTACGTGACACTTCCAGGGAGTCCAAAGACTTATCGAGGGAGGGCATCTACTCTACATCTCCATTAACTCAAATCAATCCACGAACAGCACCTAGCATCAACATCTACACTAACGCCCAACACTACAATAGTATTTTCACAACCACAAACATCCGTGCTCACGTCGCGATTTGAACCGGCAGGTTATGTTAGGCTGAATCTTGATTACTATGCAAATTTAGTCACCTGGGGGATATGGAGATGGTGAAAAGGATCCGGAGATGAGTGACCAAGATAGTGACAGGTCTGTTGCACACTTTAGTTAATATGCAGAAAAGAGGTGACATGATCGAAACTTATAAATTACTAAAAGTGTCCTATAATCAGTGGTGAGCTATAAGGGGCTTGCCCAAGCCTTTGTTAAATTTTTCTCAAATTTGCGAGCCCCTTGTTCTTGTTTACTTTATTTTTTTTCAAAAAAAAAAACAAAACAATTTTTTTAAATATATTGTATTAAGCGAAAAACTCATATGGTAACCTAACAAACTGATTTTATTAAATAAAATATAGTTACTGTTACTGCCATTTTACAAATAAGAATTAACTTTTGGTAATCGCATATAAATAAACAGGACTATAAAATAATGCCCCTTGATTGGTACCTTTGATTATCACTTGAAGTATAAAAACAAAAGAGAAATATAACGTACTTCAATATTGTGTTTAGATAATAGTTATTTATAGATTGTCATGAAAACTTCTATCACAAACAAAAGAAATTTATTTTGTTTATAAAAAATGCGGGCTATTTCACATGTGTGATTATAAAAGATTTTATATTTGATAGTTAAAAAATGTTTTTCTTATGTAAGATAAATTAACACAGATGATTGTGTGCAAATATTTCATGTTTAGATCATGATAGATTTGTTTAAAAATGATAGCCTTTACAGGTTGATTGTCCCCCTCATACTTTTTGATTGGCATTTGTACACAAGCTGTATTAATAAACGTTTTTGTGTGAAATACGGCTTTTTTTTTTTTTTTTTTTTGCTCGACGATGCGAGCCCTTTGTTAAAATTTCCATAGCTCACCACTGCCCATAATATTGATATAGAAGAAATTTTCAGTACATGAATAGGATAGAACAAGGGTGTGTATGATTTTTTGCTTGCAGAATGGTGAATGAGTGGAATGGATTGCAGGACACTCACATTTGCAAAACTATTGACACCCCCCCCCCCCCCCCCAATTAGATGGTACTACCTGAAGTCAGTTGACTTGCAAGATTGGTTAATTGAGGGGGGGGGGGGTCAATAGTTTTGCAAGTCGAATAAATGGTAGATTACTATCATCATCATTACTATTATGCAGTTATCTCCACGAAGTCACAAGACTTATTGGAGACTCACAGAAATCTTTATACACACAATATTTATCATAGTTTTCCTTAAACTCATTCCCTAGCAGGACACTCACAAATGAGTTTAAGGAAAACTATGATACATATTGTGTGTATAAAGATTTGTGTGAGTTTCCAATAAGTCTTCCGACTTCATGGAGTTAAATGCATAATAATGATGATAATACAGTAATCTACCATTATCCGACTTGCAAAACTATGACCCCTTCAATTAACCGATCCTTGCAAGCCAACTGACTTCAGGAAGAGCACCATCTAATTGTAGTTTGATTATATGACCCTTCAGTTATCAATGTTCAATTATGATAATTGAAAGGTAGGATAAACAGTAGATTACTGTAATAATAATATAAAGCATACATAATACAATGTTTGCTGAAATCATAACATTAAATGTAAACGTTGCCTAGACAGGTATTATTAATTTTTCTACATGGCACCCCTTTTTAATATACATTATCATACTTCTATCCCCAAAATAGTATTAATGTATAATGATGTATTCTATCCCCAAAACAGTATATATACAGAGCATCCCAAAAAACTGCACACACATTTTTATGGTTTGTAACTCACTAAGGTTTCATTCTTTTCAGGCATAAATGATCTAAAATAATGGCTGAAATAAGACTAAGCTTTGAGGAAAGGAAATTTGTAGACTGCAGATATCCACAAGAGAAAAAAAATGAGCTGCTGGAAACTTACCACCAATCTTCAAGAAAATCTGTTTAGCAAGCGGCTTGTGAGACAGGAATTTCAAAATTGAGTGTTCATCACATTTCGAAGCATGCTCATTGGAAAAGTTTTATTCCAACATTAGTCCATGTCCTCAATGAAGATAATCCTGATTGGAGAGTTAAAAAAATTGCGAGTGGTACCTGGCATGTGTGGAGGACGAAGTTTTCAAACAAGATTGTACACAGAGTGATGAGGCCACATTTATGTTAAATGGCTCAATTAATCACCACAATTGCAGCTACTGGGCAACTGAGAATCTGCATGTTATGGTGGAACACAATGTGAACACCAGTGGTTACAGTGCGGTGTGGATTGTCAGCATTGAGCTCAATTAGACCATTCTTTTTTGAATATTTGTTTATTTGAACTTGCTGCAGGAACCCACCATTTACACATTAGAGAGAAGTTTGGGGGACAAAGAGGAATTTTATTTCTAGCAAGATGGAGCACCTTCCCACTACCATTGTGATATGAGGGTCTATCTTGACAAAAAATCTCTCGAATAGATGGACTGGGCAAATAGGTAGCACATCAGAGATAAGGTTTATGGCACAAAACCAGCAACAATCAATGAATTGAAAGCAGCCACTGAAAGAGAATGCACCCAAATACCAAATGAAATCATTTGTGCCGTTTGCAATTCCATTGGTCTGTGTTATCAGCAGTGCCTGGACCAGAATGGCATTCAGTTTGAACACTTGTGATAACTTAAAATCGTCTTCTTTAATTTGGATTATAAAACTTACATGTATCTTAATAAACATTGTATTTATAATTATTCAAAGTGTGTATACATTTTTTTTTTTCGGAGACCCTGTATATGTTAAAATTGCAACTACTTGAGTAAAACCATAAATTTATATCAGTTTGGGTTTTTGCTGAGAGGTGCTGCATCTCTTACCAATTGAAAATTTTTTGCATGTATATATGTGCCACAGAAGGTAAGATATATATATATATATATATAACTTACTGCTCAAAGGGGTAATGACCATTTAAACCTTTAGATTTACAAAAGATTTTGCACAAAGATTTTTAATTGGTAAACAGTAAAAGTGTTTATTGCAGACATTTCATAGAAGACAAATTTTTCTCATCAACTTTTATAAAATTAACAATAACTTCTGTAGCAACATTTTAAGAGGATTTTGTGACTTTCCACAAGTCTTGTGAACACACCAAACACGGAATATATGATTCCACAAATAAAGAGAATGAATTTGCACCTTGGTCACATACTAATGAGATATACAATTTACCATATGGACAGACATTAATTTTTTTTTTTTTGCATCTTAATTGTTTTTTTTTTTAAATTTTAAAATCGCTTTAATCATATTACATGTTAATATATATATATTATGATTTAGTAAATTTTCTATTTCATCTCCCTCTCATTTCTAACCACAAGCATTTAAAGGACAATAATAAAATGACTTTTGACCACTTCTATGAAACTGAATTATGTGGAATACATACATATGTACATAAAAATATCACAGTATGCAACAACCTTTCAAGTCTTTAAAGCTATAAAAGTAATAATAATGCAATATAAAAATATGCATGAAAAATACATATACTAACTTAAATCAGGCAAACTAGAGGGAGTAAAAAAATATTCCCTTTGCTGTCTTTTCTAAATGTTACAGATAAAGAAAAAAGAGAGAAGATAATTTATCTTCTTATAAAGAGGAATATATTTACAGTTTATTTATAAAATTATAACTTAAACCTCATGGCATGGTAATTACAGGCTTATAATACTATATAGTAAAATTTAGGAACTTTCATTTATGCTAAGAATGTTATGAAGGCATGAAATATTTAGATCCATCAGTCCAAAAGCAATACAATATTACCACAAACTTTTTTGAACAGTAAAAAAAAAAAAAAAAAAAAATCCAATTTTGTGACAAACAGTACAGTCTGTTCATCAATTTGAATTCGTTGTATTAATTGTCAATTTTTACTTTAAGAAATAAAATTATAAGTTTAAAGTATAAAACTTTTTACGAACAACTTAATTTGCACAGTTGACAGTAATCATTTCTAGTAAAATGTAATTTAACTGAAGTTTAAACTATGCTCTATATATGGATGTATCTATTTACAAATGTCAGAATATTTAAAATGAAAATCAAATCAAATAATCATATTAATTTAATATTGTAATAACGGAATTAGACGTGTGTGACTACATGACATTGTCAGTTAAGATACTTGGGTATGTTTCAGATTAATTTGTTTCTTCAAGCATGTAGAAATAAGAATAATGTGTCATCATAAAAAAAAAAATCACACTAAGGATTAATGCGATTTTTTTTTTTTTTTTTCAAGTGGAATTAAAATTCACTTGAAAACAACATTATCACCAGTAGATTTTGCAAGCAACATTTCAAAAAAAAAAAAAAAAAAAAAAAAAAAAAAAAAAAAAAAAAAAAAAAAACCCAGATCTCTGCATTAATCTTTTTATAGCACCATTGACTAGAGCAGCTAGATTCATTTAAAGGCCTTACTAAAGTATTCTCTTAAGTGGACAAAAATCTTCATATCAGAGTGGAATTAGCTGGTAATTAAAACTAGAGCAGTTGAATTCAGTTAAAGACTTAATGTAATAATAATGCAATATGTATAATGCAACCAAGGCTATGTTTTCTTGTTTTCTTTAATTCTTTACACACAGATATTTACAAGTTTTTTTTTTTTGGATGACAATTACCACAGTTTGTTCAATAAACACTACTTTACAAAGATTACATGTAGAAAATAATTAAATGAAGTAATATCTTTATTAAAAAATTATGTATATATGTCTATGAGGATTCACTTTTCTCAATATTGTTAATATCTAACTTTTTTTTTTTTTTTTTTTTATAACTGCTGTGAAACCTTAATATATAGTCAAAAGAAGAGGGAGGGAAAGAAAGAGAGAGAGTTTGTTTTTACATATATAAGTACACTCAATACAATGTGGATTTTAAAATATTAAGATAATGTCTGTACAGAATCTTATGATTAAGAAATTTATTATATGCATAATTAGAGTACAGTAATACTTTTTTTTTTTTAAATATAGATTAAACTATACAGATGAATTATAACAAATATACCTAGAGAAACGAAAGAAAGAACAGACATTCAAATGAAGAAAGTGATGGAGCTCATTTTCACGAAACAAATATTTGGATTCCACAATTTTATTCTTAAGAAGAGTAATGTTTAGTTATATCTAGTGATACAGATTCAGCATATTAGGGTTCAAAGAGAGAGTTGATAAAATTATGTTTCAATGAACAACAATTAAAAACTATTTAATTTGCTGCAGAATAATATTCATTCAAGCATGAATGGAAATTTAAAAACACTTTCTTAAAATCAAATCATGAAATATGCTATTTTCCTTCAGAAATGTGTGTAACATTCTAATAGGTTGAAATTTGTTCAGTAGTGGATTAAAAATTTTTACACAGATAAGGAGGAAAAAAATAAAACAATACCACAATTTTTTCAGTATGAAAGGACTGATATAACAAATACTTAAGGCCTGATAATCAATGGGAAAAACAAAAATTACATTAGATATTTAAAACACTTAAATTATTAAACATCTTATGCTTAAAAATATATACTAGTAATTTGAAGTATACAACGTTCTAAAGGCAAATTTACATGCTTTTAATAAAAATGTGCTTCTCATCAAAACTAATGTTTATTAGCCTGATGGCAGCAATGATAAAAGAAAATCATTTCAAAGGAATAAGAAAGTTGTGATAATATCTGAATGGCAGTATAGCAAAATAGATGACAAGTTCTTATGATTTGCTGTATATTAAATGGAAACAATTTACACTACCATAATTAAATATCTATTGCACGTTTTGAAAGTGACTTCTGGAATGTCACACATGATGAGCAAAAAAAATAAATGCCTTTCAAATAATTTTATGAACACATTATAAATCAGAACTTTTAAATTTTTGATTTGCTGTTGTTACTTATCTGACTTGGCAATTTTAGTTTTCATCTGATGGATTAATGATTATTCTTCCTATTTTCAAAATTAAAGATTACTGGTTTAAGTAATCTTTAATTTTATTTTTTAATTTAAAGTTAATCTTTAACTAACATGTTTTATACTGTTCTCAGATGAACTCAATATTCTAGTTGCCAAGGTCTAAAACATCATCTAGTTCAAAATTAGTCCATATCCACTCCTGGAGTGATCTATTGCAAGAGCCTAATATGAGCATTAATGACTAAACAAACATATGTAATAACCACAGTAATAAATTTTAATAAGTAAATATTTCATCCTAAGTATCTTAGGACAATGTCAGTACAGTTAATTCAAACAATACTAGGAATAACATACAGTTTGAATTAACTGTACTGACAATGTCCTAAGATACTTAGGAAGAAATATTTACTTATTAAAATTTATTTCTGTGGTTATTACATGTGTTTGTTTAGTCATGAATTCTCCACAGGTTTCATTGTACAATAAATATGAGCATTATTCTCATAATGCTCCAAGAAAACCATAAATTTTCAAACAAGGAATTTTATGCAAGTGCACACAAAAACAAATACAGACTTCGCATTTTATTTTACATTTCTCTAATGAACTTGGATTTCAGTTTGACTATACTGCAAATCAAATGAAATTAAGTAAAAAGAAAATCTTTCATCCTTTAAAATGGTTTATTGCAAATGATTATTATTTTAACTTGCTGAATTCCAAGTTTTGATATCTAGCAATGTAATTCTGATCAAACAACAAGAAACACGTTATAATGTATAACAATAACCTTTTTAGAAAACAATATAATTCAAATACCTATTCATTTGGAAGAAGCAGTATTATAAGTGAACATTGCTTCCAATCAGAAAAAATTACTTACAGGCAGAAGTATTAAAAACAATACAAGGCACTTTTCAGAATCCATTTTTTGTTATTACTATGTACAATCATGAACAGAATTTTGGTCCCTATTTTATATACAAATTCTTCAAGCAAAATAATCTGTTTTTTTTTTTTGCCTCATTTCAGCAAATCTTGGCTCTTTATTGCCTAATCCAAGCACCTCTTCCTCGTCCCTTAGAGAGAAAAAAAAAACATACATATATATATACATATACATACATACATATATACAGGGTGTTCGGGATAAATTTGACATATTTATAATTAATTATATTTTTCCGTAAGTTACATGTATTAACACACACTTCTCTTCATTTAAAAGTTTGGACCCTTCTTCATTCATATACAAGATGTCAGAAAGGATGGATAGCTGGAACCCACCTGAATCATGGAAGAGAATAACTTGTATCATGATGATTCGTGCCCGCCATCAAAATAAGGATATTACGACTGCTGCCCAATGCTCCCTGAATACAGTAAAAACAATCAGGCATGAACTAGAGACTTGCAATGGTGACTACGAGGATGTAGCAAGAAGAAAGATCCCTAGCAGACGATCTGATTGCGTTCGTACAGCAGAATTCCTCGCAAATCTGCAGGAACAGGTGTTGAAGAACCCTGGCATTGGAATTCGGGCTTTGTTCGTGGAGTTGCTAACTGTAGTCAAGCCCTGGATAACAAGGGTAGCCAATGGTAGGCCGTATGTATGGCAGCAGGATTCGGCCCCTTGCCACACCTCTGGGAAAAGTCAAAAATTGTTGTCTGAAAATTTCTACGACTTCACTAGTCCAAATGTTTGGCCTCCAAACTCCCCAGATTTTAACCCCATGGATTATTTTGTATGGGGCGCAGTTGAAAAAGACACCAATCGCACTTCCAGTAATACAAAAGCCCAGTTAATGGATAAAATTAAAACAGTTTTTGCGGCCCTTCCCAGGGAGACTGTAGCATCAGCTTGTTCGAGGTTCCGAAGCAGAATTGAAGCTGTGATCGATGCTAATGGTGGTTATTTTGAGTAAATCTTGTTGATAGTATTGTAATTAACTCTGCCTGTAATGTATTTTTGTCAATTCATTAAATTTAATAGATACAAAGAAGATTTTCTTTTTCCTTACGAAACTGTCAAATTTATCCCGAACACCCTGTATATACATACATATATATATACATACATATACATACATATACACATATATACATACATACATATACATACATATGTGTGTGTGTGTGCCTAAATGTACTTAAGTTTAGATTAAATATACTAAGGTTATGATACCAATAATGGTGGCACAATTGGAAGAATGATGGTACCTTGCACCCTTTGATAGGAAAAGGCCTAAGTTTGATTCTTGTCATGACAAGAAGAATCTTTGTATTAATTAAATTAAGGGGATATTAGATCCCACATTGTTTGAAAACCGAATAAGAAACTCAAAGATTGGAATCAGAGAGTTTCATGCCGAATATAGTATAAATAAAAAACTATAAAAGTGTCAGCGAATACTAGCGTGAGCTAAATGCAAGTAGTCCTAGAACGTAGTACAAACACGGGCAACTCGTTGCAAAGGTGGGTAAAGTTCTGATCGTTATTCTTGGTATTTTCCATAATGTAAAAACACATTTCCTAGGAAATGTATGCTGTTATTACATTATGGTGGGAGGTCACTACCCAGACTGGTTTCAGCCTTTATTGAGGCTTCATCAGTGAGTAGCTAGACCAAATTAATACCAGAGTATAGCGAAAAGAACTTATATACTCTGCTATACGAGTTGTCCAAAAGGTGCACCCATTAAGTCACTTAAATATAAAGAGCCAACAGGCTTCATTTCGGCGATATAAATATTAATTGAATTAAGGGGATATTAGATCCCACATTGTTTTAAAACCGAATAAGAAAATCAAATAGTGATCAGAACTTTACCCACCTTTGCAACGAGTTGCCCGTGTTTGTACTACGTTCTAGGACTACTTGCATTTAGCTCACGCTAGTATTCGCTGACACTTTTATAGTTTTTTATTTATACTATATTCGGCATGAAACTCTCCGATTCCAATCTTTGAGTTTCTTATTCGGTTTTCAAACAATGTGGGATCTAATATCCCCTTAATTTAATTAATGTTTATATTACCGAAATGACGACTGTTGGATCTTAATATTTAAGAATTTTTTTTTTTTTTTTTTTTTTTTTTTTTTTTTTTTTTTTTTTTTAATTGGAGGTAAGTTAGCTGATCTCATATAGAGGTAGCAGAGTTTTTTCTTTTGAAACTCAGATTTTTCATCCTGCATATAGACAAATCAGTCTTCAGAACATCTGCAATTTAGAGACAAAAATACTAGTGATGGTCAGTAGATGCCATTAGGTCAAAGATGATGGTTTGTAGTTGGTGGATAAAGTGGTGGAAATAGAAAGTTGTAGAGCTGGTGACCTCGTAGAGCAGTAAAATAGTTTTCATACCTGCTCTTAGCAAGAACAAAAGATTCAGTATGATAGTAAAGACACAGGAAACTTGCTCTCCAGCTAGCGGATAATTCTGCAGTTGGAGTACTCAATAATCGCTCGCCTAATCTTTCATGGGAACAGCACACTTAAGGAATTAATTAGGTGTGATATTTAATTTCAGAGGCTGTTCTAATATTGAATCCCATCGGATGGATCTCCAATGGACTTACCTATAGAACACTAGTGCTGTGTGTGGGCACGGCGTGTTGGAGGTGTCATCATGAAATAATAATCAAAGCTGAATATCACATTGAAAAGAAAATTGGGTAAGAAAGTTTTAAAAAGAAGTGAACTGGAGCAGCATTAGCATTCAGAGGTGAACTGAAGATTGAAATAAGTATTATTTAAGGAAAAATGAAAGTGTCTGAAGACAGGAATCAAACTTTAAAGACTAAGGGCAAACTTGGATGAAAATACCAACTAATTTAGCCACATGTGGTAAAGTTGTCTGCAAGGACAGAAAAATTAGAATTTCCATGGTGGACTCAAGTCTGCATGGTTAGCCTAGTGGCTGTGCGCTTTGCAACCATATGTCTGGGGAAGGAGTGTCCGTAGTTCGATTTCCGTCGGTGACGTGAGGAGCTGAAGGATCTTCCTCAGCCATAGCCAAGTTAGCCAGTCTTGGACAGTAGGGTTTTTCTCCCCAGTTTATCTAGGGATTTTCATCCTGCAAAGCAGGCAAACTGGCCTTATGAACTCAACACCACTATTTATTTTTGGATGAGTTTAAACATGGTCATAAGTCCACTGAAGGTGAAGTGCATTTCCAGATGCCTGACTGAGGTCACTATGAAGGAAATGATTGACAAAATCCATGGTATTGTTATGGAAGACTGCCGAGTGAACGTGCATGAGATTGTAGGCAACTCAACTGAACGGGTGTATAATATCCTACATGAAAAAGTTGTGTGCATGATGGGTGCCGTGATTATTGACCGTCGATTAAAAATGCATGCGTTTTTAATCGACAAATGCATTTCAACACGGTGTTTAGTGATGTTTAATCACAATTCACAGGATTTTTTGCGTAGATTCCTGACTGTAGACAAAACTCGAATCCACCACTACACACCTGAATCCAAGCAGCAGTCTAAACAGTGGACAATGGCTGGTGAAAGAGCACCGAAAAAAGCGAAGCTGTTTTGTCAGCTGGGAAGGTGATGGCCACTGTTTTTTTTTGGGTTCCCAAGGAATTATCATGATAGACTACCTGGAAAAGGATAAGACAATAAGAGGAGTCTATTATGCATCATTGTTTGACCATTTAAAAGAAGAACTGAAGAAAAAACGGCCAAGATTGGCACACAAAAGTGCTCTTTCATCAAGACAATGCACCGTCCCACACATTGGCAAAATTGCATAAATTTAGTTTCGAATTGGTTCTCCATTCACTGTATTCTCCGGACTTGGCCCTGCGTGACTTCTTGTTCCCAAACTTAAAAATTGGCCTTGTGGGAAAACATTTTCTTTGAATGAGGATGTCATCAAGCCTGTCAATGATCATTTTGCACAATTTGACAAATCCCACTTTTTAGACGAGATGAAAAAATCAGAAACTCGAATGTGTAGATCTCGATGGAGACTATGTTGACAAATAAAGGTAATTTTTTCCAAAAAAATTTTAAACTTATTTTTTTTTTTACCAAACTTTTCAAACAACCTCTGTAAACCATTGTGTTGTATTTCCTTCAATTCTAACTGCTGACTTACAATTCAAATAAAGACTAAGTATTGCTTGCTATAATGTTCCATTGACACCATACAACTGTAGCATTTTGAATAGCTTTTCTCTTGGCACCCTGACATATGCCTTTTCCAGATCTACAAAACTTAAAATCTTTGTTATATTCCAATGATTTCTCAACTATTTGTCGTAAAGTAAAAATATGATCCTGACAGCCTGTATTTGGCCTGAATCCAGTTTGTTCTTCACCAAGCTTCCCTTTCATTTCTCAAGTATACTTGCATAAATTTTACCAGGAACACTCAGAGAATACCTCTGTAATTCTCATATTCAGTTTTATCTCTCTTTTTATATATGGATACTATGAGAGCTTCTCCAATCATCTGGAATTCATACCTCTGTCCGAGCCTTCTGAACTATGCAGTGTAGCAACTGTAAAACTTTAATATCTCCATACTCGAGCATTTCTGGTCAAATATCATCTGCTCTGACTGCCTTTCCACATTTCAGGCTTTTTCTACTTCAAGTATGGATATGTATTCCTGATTGCATGCTTGGTCAATGTTTTTTTACCACTGTGCATCACTGATTGTTTCATTTAGCAATTTTTAGAAGTAATTACTCCATACATTAAGGATATCTTTATCTCCAATTTTCATGTCACCTTTATCATCTCTAATTCCTCTATTTCTGAGTTTTTTCAGCAGCTTTCAGAATATCTTGCCACAACCTTGACATTTATTTTCGATGTTCTTACCAAATTCTTCCCATGACTTTTGTCTAGCTAGTTTCACACAGTATTTAGCTTTCTTACATTAGTCTCTGTATTCTCTAAGAGCACAGGCTGACTCATTTGCCAGGAACTTTTGATATGCTGTCTTCTTTTCCTTCACTGCCTCCTTACACCTATGAATAGTTATGAAGTTATACCGCCAGCTTAGAAATAATATGCAAATGATTTCAGGAGAGCCTGTGTAGCTCAGTGGATGTGGCGTTTGCCAACCACCGCGCTTGGCCGCACGAAGGAAGACTTGGTTTCGAGTCTAGTCGGCGACTAGAGGAAATTTTTCTAAGCCTTTTTTCGACCGGTTCCCGAGTTAGTCGATCTCTGGCACGGGCAAGCAGGTTTTTCCTCCCGGAAACTCGGGTTTTTCGTCCTGTAAACTCAAGAAAATCGACCGTAGAACCCACATTATTTCAGACATTAAATATATTGTGTTAGGGTTAGGGACCACGAGATGGCGGCACATTTGAGCCGTCTCTCTTCACTGAGTACCGCTTAATTAGTGATAGCCTTGGGCCATCTATCTCTGATTGGTACCAGTGGAGATTGAACTGCCCACTCAGTCTCCAAAAAAGTTAGATAGGGCTAAATGGCCTCGCCTACTCCCCGTATACGGGGAATAAAAAGGCGTTAGCTGATAGCTGATATGATTTCAGGATATAGGATTAAATGCTTAAAAGCAGAATGTTGTTGAAAATTTATTTATCACTAGGTTAGACTATAATAGATTTAGTTTAATCCTTTATCCCAGTGAGAGCAAACAAAGTTTGCGCCTGAAAAATATCTTCAGGACTAAATATATAGTGTTGTACTATCTTATCCAGTAAGTAGTGCAACACCAAGGCAACTCGTGGCAAAGGTGGACTTGGTTAGAAGTGCCTGGGAAAAAATGGGAGATACTGGGTTAGAAGTGCCTGGTAGCTTGCTCCACCTTTGCCACGAGTTGCCTTGGTGTTGCACTACTTACTGGATAAGATAGTACAACACTATATATTTAGTCCTGAAGATATTTTTCAGGCGCAAACTTTGTTTGCTCTCACTGGGATAAAGGATTAAACTAAATCTATTATAGCAGAATGTTGTGTTACTCCAAATATTAGGACATCAAAGATTCAACAATAATTTGATTTGGAATTAACACAAAACATACATTTTATTATATTCTAAAAATTAAGTGTAAATAAATGTGCTCACCTTGAATATCGACCCTTCTTTTATTTTCTCGTTCTCACCTAGTTTCCTAGAGTGATAATTTTGTCTTTCTTGTGGATTAATTTCTTGTTTCCAGTTTGGATGTCTGCTGCCCCTTCCAACTGAGGAAATGTATCGTTCTTGATTATGTTCTTCTCTAAAATTTGAATATGGCTGCCTTAAATTGTTGCATTTTTCTGATGAGACAGAAGTTTTAGCGTCCAAACCAGCTAATAATGAATCACTATACATTTGGTCATTGCATTTAACATTTTTAGATTTATTACTAACTTCAGTACTATCAGTTGATGGCTTATCAGAAGAGTAGCAGCCATCAGAGAGAGAAAGAGAAACACGTTCTCCACCACAGACAGCATGCTTTGTCAGTTCTCCATTGGAACTCCATGTACTATGACTAGGTACTTTCATGTTCTCAACATCACTTGGTGACTGTATAACTGGCAGCTCATTTTTAACATAATTAGAAGTATCTGCATCGAAAGCTGTCACAAGATTTTCACTAGATAACAAAGCATGGTTTATCACAGATGGCTTATCCAAGTCAATAGAAATGGGGTGGTCCTTTCTATCATTACACTGATGATAGATCTTAGAATTTTGATGATTAAAAGGACCATTTTGTTCATCAGATATCCTAATGTGGTCTAAATGAGAATTAAGGTTAGTTAAAGTCTGGTTGTTTCCTGTTTTTGGAGTTTTTAATGAAAATGGTGTTAAGGATGGATCTAGTGATTTGCCTGTCAAAGATCCCAGAAAAGAGGGTGGCATTAAATTTGGAGAACAGGATGAGCCACCAAAACTGTTATGACTGAAATTTTCAGCTTGAATATCACCGAGACATTGTTCTTGAAAAAGTGGATTCTGCAGAAGATATGCAAGTGGATTCTGAAAAAACTGAGAAGATAACTGGGCAATTGATGGTTCTTTGGGCTGCCTAGATGAATTTTCTGATGCTGAATTATCATATTTTTTCTGAGATTGTTGTTGCTGTTGAAGTTGAGATACTGAAGGCATATTCATTCTCCACAATGCTCCTATTCCAGGAAACATTAATTCTGAGGTGAGATTATTTAAATTCTGAAGTAGCTGTATATATTTTTGCCACATTCCAGTCATTTGATAATAGTACAACTCCTGCAATATTGGTAGTAAAAAAGGAAGTGGGGGAGGATTAGGGCTGGGAAAAGCTATAGGTGAATTAAATTGCATAAAAGGATTTGATGATACTCCAGGATAGCCTGAAGGATATGTTGTGTTAGAAAATGACTGGCTTGTTTCGCATTTTGTTTCTGATGATATGTTATTCACATGAACATCACTTTGTAACTGCATATCAATTTTACTGAAAGAAGATTTTGAGAAGGAGGGAGAATAATCATGTGATGGATTTTGTGTAGTAAATGAACCTGACACATTACCCAGTTTATCAGATGGACTATCTGCTAAAGTACATATGCCCTGAGAATTTTTAAGAAATGCATCCTTCTTGAAATTTCCTTGGGATGTACCACAATTATTAGAAATTTGTGTTTCAGTTTCAAATGCTTTGGGCTTATCATCATTATGGTCTCCAAGTGATGAAAATTTTGTAACATTACAACTATTAGTCCAGTGTATTTCCTTTGGTTGCCAAAAATCACTTTGCTGAGTCAGATTATCATTCTCAGCTACATGACAAGCATCACCCGCACCTGATTCAAACTGTGGTGGTTTCTTGCCTATATTTGTCGTAAAAGTTTTGTCATCCTCATCAATGTATTTATCACATAAAGGCTGAGATTTAAGAAGCTGAGTATTTGAGTGTTTAACATCTTGGTATTCTGTATCACTATTATGCCACATATCTAGATCACATTTACTTCCACCAGCCAAGCCAGCAAATGTTTTCTCATTAATGTATCTGTCAGCATCACCTGATGTAAGGTCAACTACATTTTCCTTCGCTATACTAGACTGATGATCTGGCAAATCAGCTTCATCCCAATATTCTTCTTCTCCACTGTGCACAGAAGAATACTGTTCATCTTTAACATCAAATCCATCCCAACATTCTTTATCTGCATTGCATGTATTATTAGAACCATGATCATTTCTAAAGTCAGAAGAGTCCCAGCATTCTTCCTCTTCTAAATTAAACACAGTCTTTTGATCACTTCCATCAAAATCATCATCCCACATCTCTTCACCACATTTATACTGATGCTCATTGCTATAATTTTGAATTTCTCTTGATGGTGATTTTTTCTTGAATGCAAATTTAGATAGATTTGAATCCTCTGTTTTATACTTGATCTTAGGCCTTGCACCTTTACAGTATGAATTAGCTTGAATCCCACAAAAAGAGGAATTAATATTGGTCTCTGAATTTCTCCTTTCTGAAGAGACATTATCTGTACTTATTTCTGATAAGAGGTCATCTTTAGAGGCACTGACTTTTTGAAAAGCTCCAAACTGCTTTCTGCAATAAAGAAATAATAACAATATACATTTTTTTCTAACTTTCCCATATTATTAAATGTAATCTAGGTCAAAGTACGAAGAATTTTAATTTTTTTTTTCACAATATCATACTGTATATAGATTGTTGCTAGATTAATAAATGGCCAACAATAGCATGAAATAACGTTTAGGTTACTAAGATGGCAATTCTTTCACATGTTCTCACCTTTAAATCAATATCTAGTAACTTTAAATATGGCTATTTTGCCTATTTTTGTTTAGGAGTACCCCTTTTAATTTCATTGGCTTTTTACTCAATTTTCAGGGCATTTCAAAGACAGATATATGAAGAATACATATAGGAAGAATAATTCGGACATACCTTTGTAGGATGTTGCTGGTTGTCTTCTTATTCAGTGGCATCTGGTGTATGGTGATATACATTTGTGTGACTGAAAGGAAGGGGTGGGGTAGGAAAAGTGGAGATAGATGTTTAGGAGAACTGTTGGTGAGGCAAGAGGTATGATTAGAATATCAGAAACGATAGTCATAAAATGTGACAAACTCAATAAACGTCCACCGCCCCTACTTTATCTCCAAGAGTTGAAAGCCCAAAACATAAAAATTAGGTCACGACTCCGACCAATAGAGAACAACACAGATACACCAAAGACAAGAACATCAAGCCAGCATGACATAACCTCCACTTCCCCTATGAGCTCCAGAGACAACACACTGTCAAAACGGCTCACACCTTGTCAATCCCATCCCTAATCTTGTTTCACGATACTTTATCCATCTCCTTTCCCCCAAAATTTTTTTTATAATTTTCACCTTATTCCAAAAAGAATTCCCAGCCCACTCTTAAAACTCAGGTTTTAAACTTGGCATACCTCTTGCCCCACCCACAATTCTCCCATACATTACTCTATTTTTTCCATTCCTCCTTCCTTTTAGTCACACAAATGACTATCACCATACGGCAGATGACATTGAATAAGAAGACAACCAGCAACATCCTACAAAGGTATGTCCAAATTATTCTTCCTATATCTGTCTTTAAAACATCAGTAATGCCTTAAAAATTTAGTAAAAAGCCAATGACATTATAAAAAAGGGGTACTCCTAAACAAAAATAGGCAAAATAGCCATAAAAATAATAATGTTAAAAAATTATTGGTAGCTATAAGGTCAGTTATTGTTGAAGGTTAAAAGGTTATGAAAGCTGCCTACTGATTTCCAAAATTAAAGCCTAAAGAGTACTGCTTGCTTTCATTGAGGAATGAAAAGGTAGAGGATTTTATTTCTTCTGTTTCTTTTCTCTTTCTTCTGTTTGCTACTGCTTGCTTTACGGTCAGCAAGCAGTAGGAAACAATATGATAGCCCTACAACTTTCTGAAAAAATCTTTGGATCCCAAATTTCAAAACATTACATTTAATGCAACTAAACATAAAGTTGTGAAATTTTCCACAGATGGGATTCTTCACACCCACTTGGTGGAATTATACTGGAAGAAACAGGAGTTAGGATAATTGTAGGTAGAAATTTGAAGTTCAGAGGACTAATTTGTCCTCTGAACTTCAAATTCAGGTTGAAAAAAACTGCTGAAATATTAAGTTTTGAGCTATAATTAGTGGTGGTTCCATTGTATAAAACTCTGATCAGACTACATCTGATTTACTGTGTTCAAATCTTTTCACCAGAATTTGAAGCAAATGAAATGACCCAGGAGAGAGAGAGAGAGAGAGTGCAGAGGAGATAACAAAATGATATCAGGCTGTACAACATTGGTTTATGAGGATAAATTGAAGGTATGTAAACTACAGAGTTTGGTGGATAGAAGACAAAGGGAGATTATGATTGAGACATTTAAACTGCTGAAAGAAATTTACTGGATTGATACTGAGGAGAATTTTTGTAGGGTAGAACAAGGTGATCCCTGAAAGTTGCAAATAGGTATATTAAGTAAGAGGATAAGAAGTTTTTGCATGGAGAGTGGCAGGAGGATGGACTGCATTGCCTGAGAGCATGTGAATTTTTGTAATGCAGAACAATGGGAAGGAGCAAGAAGAAGGTTATCCCTGGAAGTTGCAAACAGGCATATTAAGGGAATAAGTTTTTTGCATGGAGAGTGGCAGGAGAATGGACTGCATACTTTCACCATACAGAAAGTATGGTGAAAGTGCAAACAGTAGATGAGTTTAAAGCAGGGGGTCGGCATGCAGCCCAACGGTGCATTTTTGGTGGCCCATAAAAGGTTGATCATACTCACATGGTCTGTATGTTGAATTATTTAAATAACACATTTTATAATATGAATAATAAATTAAAAATAATTTTATACCTATGCTTCGTGATATTGCTGTGCAACTTGGAAATACCAACAGAAGGAGACTTTTGGTGGTATTATTGAAGATTTACAAATGGAAGTTTCACCAAGATTTGTTAATTTTCATAAAAATAGCATCGAAATGCAATTATATTTGAACTCTTTTAATGTCGACATTGATGATGTACCAAACCAACTACAGATGGAAGTTTTAGATTTACAATACAATGAAACATTAAAGAACAAATTTTCGTTAGAAAATATCCAAAAATTTTATCGATGCTTAACAAAAAAATTTGAAGTATTAATCAATTTCCCAAAGATGTTAGTCGCATTTGGAAGCATATAGATTTGTGGATAAATAAGCATTTTCTGTCATGAGTTTTTAGAAAAAATAAATTTTCTTCTCGACTGATGAACATTTGCATGCTTAGATTCGAATTTGCACCTCAGGTTATAAAGTGGATAATATAGATAATTTGGCTAAGGGAAAACAATCGCAAAAGTCACAATAAGCAGAGAGACACACATATTGTGATGCATAAACTATATTACTTTTTGTTTTTATGTGATAATTTTTCATTGAGTTTCATTTTCATGCTTGTCTCTTATCTCATACTTTGAATATTTATGTGTTCTTTAAAATTGATAATTTAAATATTTTTTTCACTCACTATTTTCTCTTAATTAAACGCTTGTGGCCCAATTATTAAAAATAAAAGTTGAACATGGCCTGGAAGTCTGAAAAGGTTGCCGATCCCTGGTTTAAGGGATGAGAGCTAGATTTTTCTCCCATAAAGTGGTGCCCATGTGTGTTAAGGCTTAAGTGTACTGGAATATTTACAGCACTAGGAAAGGATTAAAAACTAATTTTAATGCTTCCAATATTTCATCTCAGTCATTGAGACATCTTCAGGGATTACAAATAACTCTCGTAACACACATACACACTCAGATACAACACAACACTAAGTGAAGCACATGGGTGACACCTATCTATCTAGTCCTATCTAGGTGGTGAGTCCTGTATGGGCATTTGTAGGTGGCCTACGATGTAAAAGTGGCACCTCTGATAATTAATGTTTCACAAATTCTGGGAAGTTTTATGCAATTGTATTTACTTAAATTTAAATATCACACTCTTAACACACCCTACATCGAATTGATTAGATAAGTACTTGTTCTTTGCATCATACTAAAACTTGGTATGAACGGAAATTTAAAGCCTGTGAAATTTTGATTAACCATCCTAATCTTAATAATAATGGGAGCATAAAAATCCCAAGAATTTGGATGGCACACATTTAGCCCACTTAGTTTCCAACAAACCCTGACTTTAGGACTAAGCAATTTTTCATTTTTTATTGGCCACTATCCATATCAGTTGCAATTTATATGTATACTTATATAAGTAATTTTAATTTGTTTATTTATTTATCTATTATTTTCTGTATGAAAATGTTACTCTCCAGCTTAATTTAACTTTGTAACCTAATAGATAATAATAGGACTCTAGTTTTGATGTAGCGAGTTTTTTTTTTTTTTTTTTTTAAACACCAGAGATCAGCAGATAGTTTTAACAGTTGATCAGTAACTTTAGCATGCCATGTAGATTGTAGTGCAGCGTGTTTCTTTGTATATATATATATATATATATATGTATACTCCAGAAGATGACCTAAATGTGAAGGTTGAAACATCAATGTATATTTGGTTTTATTATAAACTAAAGTTTTACTCTAACACGGTAGTTGTATTCATAATTTTTCATAATGCATTCTGATCATCGTATAAGCATGAAAGAAAGGATCCTTTTAGTTCCGTTTATCTGGGGAATTTAACTGGCTAGCCCTCCTTAAAAGATGCAATGACACAGGAATTATACCTGCCTGTGTAAGGTTTGAAATCAAAATTTCCTCACCACAGTAATCCTAAGCTATCCTGTCGGGATAGCTTAGCTTCACTTCAAGACCACATCACTACCATTCACAATAATGATATTAAAGTAGTCATTGGGTTTCTTCAAACTGAACTGTCTTCTATTCTCAGCATGGAAATTGGGAGTATTCTTTCTGACATTCCAGATAAATCTGCATGTAAAAACTTCAAAAAAATTATGTATTAAAAATAAGGCAACATATGGAGATCGTTTTCTAAACTGCAGTCATACTCTTCAAGTTATTTTCAACCATTTGTCCAAAAATCCTGATGAAACAGTTGTCAGCCATAACCTTATATGATGTTGCTGTCATTAAGACTAATGAAGTTCAGACATTAGACCTCATGTACACAGAGCAAAATACCTGCAACCCGTCTTCAAATATTGCAAACATCAGGTTTGATGTAACCAACATCCTTACACAAGCTTTGCCACAAACTCGCTGCAATAGCTACTCTATGCTGTCCATAAACTACACCAAGACAAAAGTATAATAATTACTAAAGCTGATAAAGGTAATGCACTGTGATCATCAATATCAGTAATTACAAAAATGGTATTGCTTAGACTGCACCACTTACAAATCTCTAGATTACAATCTTATTAATGTGTTGCCCTGGAGGCGTGACATAATAATAATAATAAATCCAAGTTTTCAATAATAATGATATCATTGTTAGTTTTGATATCACTAATTTATTCACCATTATCCCTCTCGATCCTTAAAAATGTTTCCTCCACAGAATTCAATTCACTATAGAAAAAATAAAACAACAACAGTTTGTCTTTTCTAGACACTTATCACATGCCTTCCCACTGGTATTTTCTTTCTCAGTTTACGGAAAACCCAAGTACATTGGTAGATACGTACGTAACTTTCCCATCATCCTCCCCTCAATATGTTATCATTAAAACCCTTGTTAACAGAGCTTCCAACCTTCATTCAAACCAGGCTTTCTCACAGCCAAACTCTCCTATCCCTCTCAACAGTAATGTATAGTAGTAATGTATACAGTATAGTAATGCCATTACAATTCTCTATATCTGAGACAACTTCTGGACAGCCAGTACTTTAAAGAAATATCTCTGCACTGCTTTTAAACTTCATCATATGAAGCTGCCTATCCTTAACCACTCCCCAAAATCAACTCCATCCCCTCTCTGGTCCAACTGAGTATAAAGTTCCTTGTTCTTGCAATTTGTCATATTATGAACAAACTGAGAGACCTGTAAACATCACCTTAAAAATCAGAAGATATACATCCATCTAGTACCATTGACCATGGTCAATCTAGTTGACATGTTTCTAATTAGAAATGGACAGAACCATTTATAAAAGTAAAGGAGTTACCAGGGGAGGAGGCAAGTGACGTGACTTAGCTTACTGTCGAGCAAATTTATGAGTAAGACTATCTATACTATCAACTATACAGCATAAGGTAATAATGGATTTACAGATTTTAGGTACCCTATAAATACGAGATGGTTTAACACAAACAGGTATTAATTTGTTTAATTTCTTCAGGCCGAGAAGTAATTTTTTTTCAATAATTTATTAACTTTTTTTTTCTTTCTTTTGAGACATAGTGAGGCCTTGATGTATGATCTGGTAAGAAGAATTATCATCTAGGAAATCCTGCATTATTTTATTTATTATATATATATATATATATATACACACACACTAGTGGCCAAAGTTGTGGAAACCTTTTGGAAAAAGTGTATTTTTGAGGTTTGAAAATTTTCAATTATCTGTATTCTATGAAAAGTTACAGCCAAATAATCAGAAAAAAAAGAAGCACAACCTGCTTAGGTTGATATGAAGTAGCTTTCATTTGAATGTAGTCAATGAGCACGAGTATTTAGAGCCAATCAGGTGTCATCTTGTTTTGGCAATGAGAAAATAAGGTCACAGTAGGATTCAGCTATTGATGTCATGTACTGGAGCTGAGAGGAGCACATTTGTCAGTGTGTTATGCGATTGCTATCAAGTTGGTTTTTTTTTTTTTTTTTGTTCTTTCATTTAGTGAGCTTGTAAAGCGTAATAAAATTAAAGAAATGGCGCAAAGAGTTGACTGGTCACTGAGAAAACAATGTCAAATAGTACTATTAAGTGAACAAAGCTATAGTTATGAAGAAATTACAAAAAATTGGTGGAAACTTAACCAAAGGTGGCATTTCTAAATTTTTGAAGAGGTATAAGGAGACTCAGTCACTCACTACAAAACCAGACTGGTAAAGGCAGGAAAAGGTGCACAACAGCAAGTGGTGATAGAAGAATTGAGAGACTGTGCCTACGTGACAGAAGAAAATCATCTGGGTGTATACAAGATGAAATGGTGCAATACAATGTGAAGTTGAGTGCAAGGACTATTCGGTGCAGACGGAATTTGGTCTAAATGCTAGAATTCCACGAAAAAAGCATCCCGAATGCATTACACCTACCATGAAACACCCACTTAGTGTTATGATCTGCGGTTGTATGACATCAAAAGGTGTGGGCAGAATTTGCGTGATTAATGGGAATATAAATGCCCCAAAATACATAAATGAAATACTTGAGCTCAAACTGAAGCCTTCGTTATCTTTTCCAAGATAATGAAGCATTTATATTTCAACAGGATTCAGCTCCATGTCATGTTGCTATTGTGTGCAAAAAGTGATTTCAAGATAATCATATTTCACTGCTGGAATGGCCTGGGAATAGCCCAGACCATAACCCAATTGAAAATCTATGGAGCTGACTAAAGAAACTTGTTAGTCAGAAGCAACCACCAATAAACCAAATTAATAGAAGCAATAATTCAATCTTGGTTTCACATTACAACAGCTGCAGAACTAAAAAACTTGATTCACTCAATGGGAAGGCATTGTAAGGCTGTAATTAACGCTAAAGGTTACCCAACTAAGTATTAACTCACACTGAGAATTTTTGTATATCTCATTTTTTCTGTGTTTCTTCTTCTTCTTTATAGCTGCTGTTCTAGTAAAAAATACTTCATAAAAGGTATTGCATTAAATTTTTGATTAAATTATCTTTCCATTGATATATAATTTTATGGTATAAATCCAAAAAAAAGTGGTGTTACGAGCCATCAAGCCTCAGAAATATACTTTTTCCAAAAGGTTTTACAATTTTGGGCAGTGGTATATATATATATATATATATATATATATATATATATATATATATATATATATATATTTTTTTTTTTTTTTTTTTTTTTTTTTTTTTGTTGTTGTAATCCCCTTGATTCAGGATAACAGTAGCATTATCCTTATGTGCTTTAGCAATAACAATATTTTTATTCTTATATACTTTTTTTTTTTTTTTAAAGCAGCCATTTCTTTCTGTGGTATATTGCTTTTAGGTAGTTTTTAGATTTGGTTAGGATGCTTGCTACGTCTAAATGAATGTTACTGGTTATTGAAGGTGGAAGATGGTAGATACACCATAATTTCAAGTTTTGGAACATGATTCAGTGCAATAGCAAAGTTATGACCTTGACTAAGAGCATTGGCAGTGTCTTCTGTAAACTGCATGTGACAATAAATTGTAATCGTGCAACTTCAATGAAGTTGCAGTCAGAACTCAGTGCATTGGTATTGGGGGATTTCGAATTTTTCCAGGTGCCTGCTTTTAACCTTCAAGGAATTCTTTTTTTTTCTGACACTCTGGAAATGCGATACAAGACACTCCTTAGGTCAAGTTTTAAAACATTACTTACTTCTTCTAAAGCTGCTGCTGTAGTACTATTTAATTTGGTGAGTAGAATCAATCTGCTCAAGCAGAAGCACTAAACATGAATGTGATGTGACTTAGATGAATGGAACTTGAATTTGAGAGAAGCAGGAATTATATAGGTATCCTGGCATTGTTAGAGAAAGGCTAACCTCTTCAATTGTCTAGCCAAAGTTTCAACTTACAGAATCATGACGTTTTGTTACAATATCATTCCATGTGAAGGATCATCAACCTAGTTAACAGGTTTAGGTGTTGGGCATTATTCATAACTATTTTCATGGAATTGTGTCACCAAACAAAATACTAAATTATAAAAGGATGCATATTATTACCTGGCTTATATTTCACTGGAAATATAAATTAAATGGCTGCATTAATCCACCAAAAATTTGGGAGACAGTTATCTTACAATCAACTCCTATACACCTGTAATAACTTCTATTATACAACATTAGACAGTACTAAACTAGGACTTTAGATCTTCTGTTCAATTCAATTTCAACTGTTTCACTTAGTCATGATTTTGTGAAGTGTTACATGTTGTTCTGCTCTGAGGATGCTGGTCTGAAATCCAGTGTAATATATGCCAGTAAATAAGCATCCTTTTATAATTTAGTATTTTGTTGCATTATCATTAAAACAGTTATGAACAACTATGGACAGTTGGATCCAGTTGACCATGCCTTGGATACTTCATTAATTCAAATGAAAAACTATTATACTTCATTGCAGCAAAATCTAGAAACCTTTTTCTGGAATAAGAAGCAGATTTAAAAAACCAACCTAATCTAAATAATCAGTTGTATTAAACTTACCAAGATTTGGGAAACATTAATTCTTAAACCTTCCAACAAAAACTCAGGCTTGCTACCAGGACCTAACAAAAGCCATCTCTCTTAAGATTTTAAGCTTCTGGTCTAACATCTACTTATTCCATAACAATGACAAAATTAAATCTGTGTTTATTACTTTGCACTGTTTTCTTTCCATTATTATTATTATTATTATTATTACTATTATTACGGGCAACTCCAGGGAGTCATTAGACTCATCGAGGGAGGCCCCAAATCCTATTCATCACAACTATTCGACATTCTTACAGTATCTATCATACCTCGCCTTAAACTCATTCACTGTCACAGCATCCACCACAGACTCAGGGAGCGCATTCCACTCATTCACTACTCTAAAAGTAAAGAACCCAGCTCTAACACCTTTACTAACCACACTTTTGCCCAGTTTCCATGGATGTCCCCTAGTCCTCCCACAACCAGCCCTGTTCTCAAAGATATCTTCTGAATTAATTTTATAGAAACCCTTCAGTAATTTGAATGTCTCAATCATATCTCCCCTCCTCCGCCTATCAACCAATTTTTGCAACCCACAAATCCTCAACCTGTTCTCATACGGTTCATTCCACAGACCTGCTATCATCTTGGTCACTCGCCTCTGGATCCTCTCCACCTCCTCCCCATCAAGAAGAAACCTAGGTGACCAAATCTGATCACAGTAGTCGAGATGGGATCTCTTATAAACCTCGATACAGAGGAACAATAACCTGCTTGTCAACGTATTCTTCAGCAACCAAGTGATTTGACTTATCCACCAACACTCCTAAATCTCGTGCCTCATCAATTTCCTGGAGCACAGTTCCACCAATGCAGTAAACTGCCGCCAATCTTTTCACCCCAAAATGCATAACCTTACATTTTGCCACATTAAATTGACATCCATTCTCCTTAGCCCAGACTTCCAATCTATCCAAATCATCCTGCAAAATTTTGACATCATCTGCATTCACTATTGCCCTACCCAACTTCGCATCATCCGCAAACAAATGAACTGTTCCTCTCAGATCCTTTCCTATATCATTTATGAACAAATTAAACAGCAGTGGTCCAAGAACAGATCCTTGTGGTACACCACTAGTCACAGGCCGTCTTGTGTACTCTACTCCTGAGTACACCACTCTCTGATATCTCTCCGTCAACCACCCTCCTATCCATCTCACCAACCCTATGTCCATTCCCATATGCTGCAATTTACTGATTAGAATTCCATGTGGTATCCTGTCAAAGGCCTTAGCAAGGTCCAGTAGAATCACTGTAAACCCATTACCCTTATCCAGTTCAGCCATCACTGTGTTATAATACGTGAGCAAGTTACTGAGGCATGACCTACCCTTCACAAAACCATGCTGTCTGCGATACAGTATCCCATTTTCTTCTATCCAATCTTGTATTTTCCTCTTGACTATTTTCTCTAAGACTTTGATAATGATTCCTGTTATGCTGATTGGCCGGTAATTTTCAACAGCAGCCTTGGAACCACCTTTGTGCAGTGGAACTATTTTCCCCTCTTTTCATCCCCTTGGGACTGACCCAGTCCTGAGGCTCAAATTAAACAAAATGGTCAAGGGCACTGACAATTCTTTGGCCGCTTCACGTATGACACGAGCTGGTATACCATCCAATCCCACAGATGTATTGACATTGAGGTTCTGTAATAGACTAGTTACCACTACTTCATTCATCACAATTCCAGTATAAGCTGTTGGTTCTTCCATTCCTGCAAAGTCACCACCTGGATGATATACTCTTGCAAAGTGCTCGCTCAGTAATTCCACAATATCGACTGATTCGGTTACTTCCCTACCCTCAGCATTTTTTAAGATCATTCTACCACGAGCATTTTTCCTTTTACTTGCAACATATTGAAAAAACTGTTTGGGATTCTCTTTAGCCTGCGTGGCCAATTTCCTTTCGTAATCTGCTTTTGCTCTTCTTACCACCCTTGTTACCATCCTGGCCTGAGCTTTATACTGTTCCTGCGCCTGATGGTCACCCTTCTCCTTAAATTCCCTCCACAATTGTTTCTTTTTTTGCAGCTCAAGCTTAATAGTGTTATTCATCCATTTAACCCCTACTTGATTTATTATTCGGACTCTTGGTATACAGTCAACCATTGCCTCCTGCAAGCAGTTCTTAACCACCTCCCATGCACTATCAACATCCAGCCCTTGCAGTTTTACATGCCATGGCATTGAGCCAAGCACACACCTAAGCTTGTCATACTTACCAGCCCGGTAATTCCACATGAACCTGTCTTAATTGTAAATTCGACTCCTTTAGCCACCCCCCAAGTCATGACCTTATGGTCACTCTCACCAATTGGTGGCAACATGGTCATGTTCGTTACAGCCACATTCTCAGTTGCAATTACTAGGTCCAGCACTCTCTGCCCCCTGGTATTTTCCAATACATGTTGCCGTAGATAGTTGTCCCTTAATAACCGCATAAAATCCAATTCCTTCCTCCCATGTGCCCTCTCCTCTTTCCAGTCAATGTTACCATAATTGAAATCACCCATAATAATTACCCTCCTTCCACTCATTTCTTCTATTTGCTTATGCATACTATCCCCACCGTCCACTCCATCACCCGGTCTATAGCAGCACCCAATTGTATATTTTGTTCTGCTAGATTCTATCTCACACCAAACAGCCTCAAATGTGCTTTTTTCCCCATCCTGCAGTGCAACTTCTATACTCCTTGGCTGAAGCTCATCAGCTATCATCAATAACACTCCTCCCCCCTTTCTATTCACCCTGTCACTCCTGAACACGCTATACCCGTCGCATTCAATCCCACTAGCTTTATCATTTTCTGTCAGCCATGTTTCACCAATACCGACAACCTGTGGCCTGGAAGTGCCAACCATGGCCAAAAACTCTTCCTTCTTGTTCCTAATACTCCTGGCATTAGTGTACATGAATCGCAGAAGCCCATTTGTCCCATCCCTACTTTGATGCCTTATACTAACTATCCCATTCTGATTTGTTGTCTGTCGTACTCGCTTGGGCATAATATACTCATTCATACACTTAACTGCCCCCCTAAAGTCTGCATATCTACCCCCCCTCTTAATAAATCTAGTTTCCCTGAGTCTGTACATCCACTTCCACATCATTCATCAACACTCTTTGAAGTCTCCGTACACCAACTCCATTCCAATGTAACCCATCCATCTTATATAAGTCCTTTCGCCCATCGAACTCGTTCCACACATCCACAAATTCCACACCACTCTCCATGCATAACCCACGCATAAAGTCATTGGCAATTATGGCCCTCCTTCTAAACACTTGGCTGTCATACCGCGGTAAGATACTCACCATCCTAACTCTCTCACTCTTCTCTTTTGCTACCTCAAACAACTCCCTCACATCCTCTATCATTTCCATTTTGTCCTCTTTCAAATCATTCGTTCCTGCAACGATTATCATCTCTTTCACCCTCTGTTTTTGCAGTCGAATAGATTCGCTGACGTCCTTTATGTTCGCACCCGGCTGGTACGACTTCGTTAAACTCTCAATTATTACGCCTCTTAATAGCGAATCTCCATACAGCACTCGCTCCTTCATTTTATTGACGTTTCAGAACATTCTATTATTTGCCGTCACAGACTTCCGCCGGTTATTTGTCGGTACGTTCAATACACATTTTTCCATACGCTCCAGTTGTCTTTTAGCTCTGCGTATCGCACCATTCAAAAGGGCAATTTCGCTACTCGCATTTATCTCACCATTTTCATTATCGATCAAATCATCCATTCTTTCTGTGTTTCTTCCTGATTATACCTGATTAAGTGTCTGAAAAGCCAAATTCTTTTCATTCTCAGATTTGGCTTTCTGTACAATAATCAACCTGCATTTCATATATTTCATAACTTCTCTCATCTTTATTTTCATGATATCCCTTCTACATCATCATCATCTTATGGATCTCTTGCTTAACAAGGCTGCACATACATTTTGCTCCCACACAATTTGTTCATCAAACTCTAGGGACACATTCTGATTCTGCATCATATAGGCATTTTTTCAAAACTTCCCATGTATTGCCAATATCCTTACCATACAATAACTGAGATCAAACATAGTATATATGCTCTATATTCTTACCAAAGTTTCCCATGACTTTTGATTAGCTGCTTTTATATATTAGATGTATAAAAAAAGTGTAGCTGTTGGTAGTTGTTTATGTTTGATTTTTGTAGTTTAATTCACAACAACTAAAGAAATAAATTGGAAAATAAATAAGATATTTATTTTTTAGTCACACACCTTTCAAATGGTGCATATCTTTTTCTATTTATAGAAAGCCAACACACATACTGAAAGATATTTACACAGTCACACTATCACCCATCCCAGCAGTAGAGTAAAACATCCTAAAACATTCACACAGACAGGGCTAGAACTATTTGTTCCAATGATACTACTTTTACCACTGAAGTCGTCTACTTCCATCCTACATTTTTAGCCATTACTAAAATGATATCACATCCAAGTGCCCCATACCTAACTTAATATGGACACACAGGAAGATCTGCTGATGTCTACTTTAGAGAATATAAATACATTTGCCTGTTATGGCAAGTCAGAACTGGAAGACATGATTAGATGGAAAAGTGTTATAAGTTGGGTAGGCTGTTTTTGGAAATCAGCAGCAGCTATGAAACTTTCCTTAAATGTCAACAAGCACAACTATATCAATATGGCAGTCATTTTGAGACCAACTTAATACTTGTAAACTTCTCTATCTAATAAAGAGAAGTTCTCATTCCCACTATTATCTAATTTTTGTTGCTGTCAGTATATGGGTTTTTTCAATTGAAGGTGAGTTAGCTGATCTTATATGGAGGTAGCAGGTTTTTTTTCTCACGGAAACTCTTTTTTTTCCCAAATCCTACATGCAGGCAAATTGGCCTTGAGAATGCATGCAATTTACAGACAAATAAATGCTAGCGTTGAGCAGTATATGCCATTGTGTAGATGACGATGGTAGTAGCAGCAGTTCTGTGTAGTTGGATTAATGGTGTAGACAGTTGTAAAGTGCCCTCCCTCAATGATTCCTTGGGGTGTTACATAATAATAGTGTAAAAACTATTTATACTCTCAAGTTGCTAAGTATAAAACCGACGAATATTAGCAGCTAAAAATTTAAATCTTATTTCTCTTGTGTTTGTGAGAAACCATAAATAATCAAATTATCAAACCAAACACCTTTACAATTTGCTTTCTTGCATTTTTCTCTGTATTCTCTCAGAGCATTCTAACTCAATGCTAACAAATTTGAATATACTTTATTCTTTCACATTGCTGCCACTTTAACTTTTGACTCTAGTATGGAGTTTTGATGTTTTTATATTTGCAAACAACTTCACCACCTTCCTCTCTGACTAAATGAATCAATGTTTTCTTCAGAGTATGCCACTGACTCTCTGAGGTTTCCCACCCCCCCCCCCCCCCACCCCCCCCCCCCCCCACCCCCCCCCCCCCCCACCCCCCCCCCCCCCCACCCCCCCCCCCCCCCACCCCCCCCCCCCCCCACCCCCCCCCCCCCCCACCCCCCCCCCCCCCCACCCCCCCCCCCCCCCACCCCCCCCCCCCCCCACCCCCCCCCCCCCCCACCCCCCCCCCCCCCCACCCCCCCCCCCCCCCACCCCCCCCCCCCCCCACCCCCCCCCCCCCCCACCCCCCCCCCCCCCCACCCCCCCCCCCCCCCACCCCCCCCCCCCCCCACCCCCCCCCCCCCCCACCCCCCCCCCCCCCCACCCCCCCCCCCCCCCACCCCCCCCCCCCCCCACCCCCCCCCCCCCCCACCCCCCCCCCCCCCCACCCCCCCCCCCCCCCACCCCCCCCCCCCCCCACCCCCCCCCCCCCCCACCCCCCCCCCCCCCCACCCCCCCCCCCCCCCACCCCCCCCCCCCCCCACCCCCCCCCCCCCCCACATCAGAAGTGTCCCACCAATCACGACACGATTTCTTATCCACTAATATCATCCTTTCCATTCAAACAACAACGTCACTTATTTACAAATAACAAATGACGACATTTATTTACAAAGAACAAATAACGTCACTTATCTACATCTCATAACAACAAACATTCACGTCACCATTCCTTATCTTATCTTGATCTTCATCTGGTCACTAGTGCACCACCAATCACAACACGAATCCTTATCTCTACCATCACCCATAATCCCATACGCGAACCAAAACACAACAACAACAGAAGCCAGTGACACACTTGTCCACACGGAAATTCCAAACATTACACACCCATGAAGCCATGCACACAATGACGTCATCAACCAAACACGTCACGATTCCTTATCTTATCTTGATCTTGATCTGGTCACTAGTGCCTCCCCTACTACTTTACTTATTATGTTTCTTTTTCCCTGTTTGTGTATAGGTGTGATTAATGCAGTCTTCAGTGTTTCAGGTATGTGTCCCGTTTCGAAGATTTTATTTAACAGTTTTTGTATAACTGGAAGTAGGTCGGTTGAGTGTTTCTTGATGTCTTTTGGTCTGATTCCGTCTATCCCTGGTCCTTTGTTAGGATTAATTTGTGGAATTGCCAGTGATAGTTCTTCTTTTGTTACTGTGGGGAACCACATCGACTGGGTTGCTCGTGGACCTAGTGGAGAATGTTCGTGTGTGTGAGGAAAGGTTGTTTCTTGTAGCTTTTGGACAGAGTTCACGAAGTGCTGATTAAATTTGTTTGCCAACTGTTTAAGGGATTTGGGGTCGCAGGCAAAGCTATGTTTTATTGTTTCTGTGGCAGTGGTTCTGTGTATATTGTCCAGCATTTCATTAATCAGTGCCAGGTTTCCTTTATGTCATTCTGTGCTGTTGTTAATTTCTTGCTGTAATAGTTTCTTTTTGCCGTTCGAATCTGGGTTGTTAGGAGATTCTGTTTTCTTTTGTATTCAGCTTTTAAAGCGATATTGTTCGGTGACTTCTTAAGTTGTTTCCATAGGGCATCTTTTCTTTGTATGTCTGTTAGTATGTTGTCTGTTATCCATGGATTTTGTTTCGTTTGGCGGCGTATTTTTATTTTTGTTAATGCTTTGTTGTATATTTTGTTTAATGCGAGTTTAAGATTATTATATACAGCTTCAGCAGAGTCTAAAGATGCTATCTGCATCCAGTCTGTTTTTCTGATTTCATCGTTCACTATTGCTTCGTTTACAATGCTATGATACTGTTTTGTAGTCTCAGTGATTTTTATGGGTTCTGGTTCAGTGTGTAACTGCAATGCTGTGAAATAATGGTCTGCTAGTTTGCATGTTATGACGACTACTGTGTCTCTGTTTGGAGTGGCCCTTATATTTATATGATCAATGCAGGTTGAGGTTGTTGTGTTTCCGACTATCTCTTCTCGTGTATACGACTGTATGGATGGGGTATGTTATATGCCGATAATAGGTCTAGGTATTGTTCTAGGTTGTTATTTATGTTCCTAATGTTTATATTAATGTCTCCTATTCTTATCAAGTATTTTGAGGTGCCTACTTTCGTGGCTGAAAGCCATCTGTTTAGTTCTTCTAGGAATTTTGTGGTGCTTAAGTTGGGTGGTCTGTATATTGCGTTTAATATCAGGGAGTTTTCTTGTTTGATGTTTTTAATTTCGATGCATATGTTTTCTGCGTATTCTAATTTATAGTTTATTTCTGTTACTTCTAGTTTATGTTTGGTATATATTATTATAACACCGCCTCGTTTTGTTTGTCTGCAGTGTTTGTGTTGTTGGAAGTGTGGCATTTGGTAGGAGGATGCCTCTTCGTTTGTCGTAGATACTTCAGTCAGTATTAAAATGTCTATCTCGTCTATATCTTCCTTCAGATAAGCTTGCAGGGTCAGCCAGTATTTTTGAATGTTTCTGATGTTGATGTGGAGAATAGATAGTCCTTTTTTCGGGATTGTCAGTTGTTTCCATTCTGATATTGATTTCAGAATGTGGCAATTATCATGTTCCGGGGTGATTACGTCTGCTTGATTGGTGCATTCATGTTGGTTGGGGTGCTGGTCCTTCTTTACGAATTGTCAATATTCCTTTCAATGTGACAGCCTGTTGAGGTCATCTACGGATTTTATTTCGATTGGTTTTGAGTCTTGTGTCTTTCTAAGGAATATTTTGCTGTCTCTTATCCATATAAACTGGTAATTGTTTTCTGTTTTTACTTTCCTTGCTTGGTAGAATATTTTCTGATAGTGTGGAGTAAGGTATTCTGACAAGTATATTGGGGTGTTGTCGTGGTCTCCTTTCAGATCCTTTACTACTGGATTTTTAATCCTGCTAGCTTTTATAAGTGTAGTTTTTGTTGGGCTGTTGGTGAGTCGGACTACGACGGGAGAAGGACGGGTATTATTTTCTCTTTACCTTTTCTGTGGTAACCGATGCAGTGACTGGATGTCTCTTGGTTCAATATAATAATAATAATAATAATAATAATAATAATAATAATAATAATAATAATAATAATAATAATAATAATAATAATAATAATAATAATAATAATAATAGACTTATGCAGCGTTTGTAGGAGAGGAAATATGATAGAATCTACGTGCTGCTAACGGATTATTTCAGTTTACATAAAAAAGGAAGTTTGCAGCTCATCGTGGGTTGGGTGAGAGAACTCGGAATCCCTCCAGGAAGCTGAATAAAGTTGTGATCAGAAAAAATTTGAGATCCAATTTCATTTCTTCGCATGTGTTAATCGAATAAGCTAAGAGTAGACAGTGTTGAAGTATATCTTGAATGAGTGTTGTTAAGAAGTATGAAACGCACAAAGCAATTACACTTTCCGAATTATCTAGAGATAAATGCAGTATGAGAGAGAATGTGAATGGATCGCTGGAAGAAGGAAGGTTGAAGAGTAAGAAAGTGAAAATCTTCATACTGTTGCTAAGATAGTATCGTACGAAATTAAGAACCATAGTTACAATAATGAAGATTCTATGCGCATTCTGATAAAAAGAAATAGTCGCAAATTTTTGAATGTAAGGAATGAATTAAAAAAAATTGATTTATATAAGAGGGGCGACGTTCACTTTAATGTGTGTGTGTGTGTGTGTGTGTGTGTGTGTGTGTGTGTGTGTGTGTGTGTGTGTGTGTGTGTGTGTGTGTGTGTGTGTGTGTGTGTGTGTGTGTGTGTGTGTGTCAAAAGTCTGCAGAAATCAATTTTTGTTATAACTAATGTAGGTCAGGTAAACTTCTCCATTGATCATGGTGTTGAGAATATACGCATATGAGCGACTGATTATGTAGCTCTGTTAATGACATCGCTCTCCTTGATCTCATCATTTCAATATAATTAATCATTAAGATGAGAGAATGATTGCGTGCTAATCATTCGGACATATTAAGACGTACAAGTATATCTTTAGAAGTGAGGTATTAAATACGAAAAAGGATCTATAAGTTGTCCACTTCGTAAAGAAGTCTGAGTTTAATTCAGTATGTAAATGTTAATGACATCAATCAAAATGCTTTCAAAATTAACAGAACAATGTTTTGTCTAAACTTAGACAAAATGCTTTTCCAGGGCTTCCTTTCACAAACTCAGACTCTAAAAAGTTCAAAACCTCAGTTTTCTTTAACAAAGTAAACTCACACTGAGATAGAGAATCCCATAAAATTAGCAGAACAAAATTTTAATTTTGTTCTGTTAATTTTATGGGAAAGTCTATGCGCCTTTTTTTTTGTTTAGGATAAGTGTAATTTCCTGTTTCGAATTCCGAGTGCTGTTAGGGTATAGAATTCTGACAAGTGAAATGTTTTTTTTTTCATATTGAATGGTTATTATCTGCATTTTACTTTTAAAATTCAGTTTGACTACATATTCAAAGAGAATAACTGAGCAAAATTAATGAATAAATAAAACGTATGTGTATTTATTTTCCAACATTGTCGATTTCTCATTAAGTCTTATCTTAAAGATATCTCACTTATCCAGTCGCCAAATTGTTGCACGCACCTGAGAAATCGTGTGTTTAGCTTGGAACTCTTGGTTACCAAGGGAAATTATTTCTGTAGTAAATTAATGCTTACATTTATTTTTTTAAAAGCAATATGACTATTAATTTTACCTGCGTTTCGTTGTGCTCTTAACCTATTTCTGTAACGGAAATTTATTTATTTTTTCTTTAGCATTAGCAATTTTAAGTAACCTATATGCGACAAACAAGGTTTTGAACTAGCCATTGCGTTTTCTTTCAGAAATTTCTTTTGCCAGCAAAACAAATAAATAGTTATTTCTTATTATTTCAAATGAATATTAGTTCTGTAATATATACTTTGTTAATTTCTGTTACCTTTTATTTGAATGTAATATTATTAACAAATGGCTCTGTAAAATAGCCAAATTCTAACAGTATTGTAACTTTTCAGGTGAAATCTTCTCCACTAAAATTCTGGCAATTAATTTAGTACCCAATTCTTTTGCTTCCAAGAGTTGACAATTTCTTGAACTATTTGAGGGCTTGCATGAACAAATAACACTTTTAATTCACTGAGTCAAAAAAAAGTCTCTGGTTAGTTTGTGGCATGCAATTTCACAAGGAAAAAAAATGTTATAGTCTTACTTAAATTTGTATAACACATCAACGACACCCAATTTGTTAATTTAATTTTACACATTTTCTTTGATTGAATTATTATTTACAAATGGTATTTACTGAATCTATCATACAGAAATAAATAAAATGAAAAATACAATCTATTTTTTTTGTTCCTTAATCTTCTTATTATTAATTTTGCACTGTTGTTCAAAGCTTCTTCCCATACTTGTGAAATTGCCATCATGTGGTTTTTGACAATGCGGCTCTCATCTGAAATTTAATTTTCACCTGGTGATCATTGGGAATTTATTTCTGTAGTAAAATTAAGGGTTGCATATTAATTTTTTTGAAACCAATACATATACTTCTGAGAATTATTAAAAGCACAGAATCTTTCAATATGTTTCCAAAAGCATTTAAAAGTACACGTCATGTTTTCACGTTTTGGGCATCCAATTTCATTTAAATCCAGAACAGGCCTCCCCATTAACCTGGTTAATATTTTTGATTTTTCTCTTCCTTTGGTGAGTAATATTTGATATTTGCATGTTGATTCTGTCATCCAATTTCTTAGTTTGTCCAGAGATAGTGAACCAATTTCCATTTCCCACTTCAGCTAATGGTTATATTTTATTAACCAAGAATTCTGTTTTTTTTCTCTTTCAGGTAATTCTTGATTCTGTCATCCAATTTCTTAGTTTGTCCAGAGATAGTGAACCAATTTCCATTTCCCACTTCAGCTAATGGTTATATTTTATTAACCAAGAATTCTGTTTTTTTTCTCTTTCAGGTAATTCTTTCCAACTACAAGGTGATTTTGTCAATGCATATCTTACACTAATTCCATCAGAAATACAAACTTCTTTAGGAAATAAATTTGAACTGTTATTCAAAAGAAATTGGCAATCAATTATAGCAATGATAACTGAAAATTCGTATTTTTCACCCAGTGTCGATTTTTCATAATCGTTTTCCTTCATTCTTCTTCTTATTATTATTAGATTACTTCATATGGCACCACAAATAAATAGTTATTTATGTTAATTTTCTGTTAAAAATTCTAAACAATTAGAACTTTTCACAAAGAAACTTTCAAGGAATTTGTGGCTCATCCATTATTTTTACATTACCAAAGACAAAACACCACAACACAAAACAGCAGCTGCAGTGGATGAACAATTACCTTAAGTCCAAAGTCACTGGACTCTATGGTATTTTCTTATAGTACTGTTTACACTTACAATGCCCTACACTGACTGTTCCTTCAAAAATGAGCCTTTTGCACAGATGACTCAATGACATGTTTTCACATGCTAATGGTGGATATACTGGTGGTGTGTTTTTATCTTACTTTGTGTGGGGAAAGGTAAAATTTGTATAGGTGTTATCTGGAGAGTACAAAAATTTTTTCTATACAAACTTTAAGAGTTAAAGTGACGTTTTCGGGTTAATTATATGCTCTCTCTCTGTAAAACAACCAAATTCTAACAGTTTGGATTTTCGATTATGTGAACGAATTGTTTTCAGATAACTCTAATAATGTCAATAGGTAGCATTAGACAATTTCTAAAATAATCAATACATGGATATAAGTTTTCAACATTCCCCCCATTCATGGCATTAATTTCACAGTCGTTATTTTTTTAAATAATTAAACAGAATTGCTTTAAGATATAAAGTTGTGGATATAAATACAAAGTTCTAATCAGAATAACTGAGTAAAAAATTCAGTAAATTCATTGGAAACACACAACAACAAAAGCACACATCTTTGTTCATTTAAGTTTACAAATGCATATTTTATTTTGCTGAAATACAATTTACAAGTATATTCACTGAGAAAAATTCGAAACATGGAATTACCTAAAAATATTTCACAATATTTAGTTTAGACTCAACATTTTTCAAAGATTTCAATGAATAAAATTTTTGTTACTCACAGTTTCTTGGTTACATTACATCAATATAGCTCGTCATGCAAAAGAGTTTTTAAATCACATACCATGGTAAGCACACTTCCATACATTTGATATTATTGTGTCAGTCTGGAAATGACACCATGCCTCCCTAAACATTGTGTATTCTATTGTCAGCAATTATACACAAACAGTTTTTGTAAAATGTTCGTAAATGTCCCCCAAAAAAAGAATCTTTATCGAATTGGATAAAATCTTGAAAGTCTAATTTTACTATTGATCAATTTAAATGATTAGCAATAATTTTCACCATGATATGAATAGATGGAAATTCAGTTTCCAAAAATAGTAAATGATTACAATCATTGATAATTATCAATGTCGTACATATTTGGTGAAAATCTCTCAGCTTCTTCACAACTAATAGAAAAAACTTCACTTCCATTACATCCTGTATCATCAAGTATTAGTTCCCCATCTTGGCATTTTTCAGAATTTAACACTCACCAAGGTCCATTTCGTAGTCAACTCTTCTTTGCAAGTAGCTGAGGATATCAGACCACTTCCTGCATAACTTTTCCTGGTGTTATAAATATATCACAATGGACACGTTTTCTAAAATAATAATTGGTTTCCATCCTTTTAGAGCTAGGTGAAGAGTTTTGTGTCGTGCTATTTTCCTGAAGAAAGAAAATTTCAATGACTTTTGTGGCTCACGATTATTTTACTTTACTTTCCTGGATACTAATCACCAGAACAAAATATGATAGCTGCACAGGGTGAACGAATTGCTGTAACTACAAAGACACTGGACTCATTTGTTTTTCCTTATAGTACTGTTTACTTGACCCTTAATCCTGACTGTTCCTTCCATAATGAAACTTTCGTGCAGATGATTCATGGACATATTTCTACATGCTGTTGGATATGATGTTGATGTGAGATTAACTTACTTTGAGACATCATAGGGCAAATGTTATCTCTGTGGCTTCGAAGTATATTATTTGTTCTTATTATATTAAGTATTTTATCCTCAAAAAGTGTTTTTGATGTTAGACCATGGTATTGTTTTTGTTACTCACTGTTTCTTGGTTACATTACATCAAAATAGCTGGTCACGTAAAAGAGTTTTTAAAGCAGATACCATGGTAACCACATTTCCATACATTTCATATTGTGTCAGTCTGGACAGATCCAGCTCTAGTGTCTTTGCCGCCAGCATGCAATTTCTATCTAAGCACCCCTATAACGATCCAGGCATGTGTGGTTTCTCTACGATAATAAAAATTTTAATTATTTGAAATTTCTTAAATAAATTTTGACAGAACAGCCACACATTGGTTCGCTAAATGTAATGAATTGGATGTGGTGACTAGGCAGGATAATCGTTAAAAACCCTAACATTCAAAAAATTCTCAAAAGTTAAAGCAAATTTTGATACAGCCACTTCACTTTAATCGTAGAATATAATAATATAGGGATTTTACCCTTCTCACCAACTCGAATCGCTAACAAAATTAAAATGAATTTTAATTAACGTTGAAATTTATTTGAACTAAAGTTTAAAAAATTCTTGCATTTTACTAAATTCTTAGTAACTTGTAACAATTTTTTTAATAATTTTTATAAGTGGAACTATCTGTTAGGAAAATATATAAAAGAAACTCAAGATAGATGAGAAAATAAGAAAAGAATTCAGAAATAATTAGAACATTTAATATAAGTATTCAAAAACCGAAATCTTTACAGAATAACAGAAAATAAATTAATTTACATAAATATACCTGAAATTTTTTTATTAAAATTTTATGGTTCTTGATTTCATATTCACAATTAGAAATAATGGTCCTCACATCTAATTCCACACATGTATCATTTTCAATAGCTATTAACGCCAAAGTAACAAGCCTTTTTTGTGACATACTTGTTCTTAATTAGGTTTTAATCAATTTCAACTTGGAAAAGGAACGTTCACCACTCGCTACACTAACGGGTAAGGTTAATAGTATTCTTAAAGCAATTGATAAGATAGGAAAAGATAAATTATTGGACACAATAAAATTAAAAATATCGAAAGGGTTTTGAATATTTAAATTAACCTTCCAAAAAATATCTTGGAAAGCACATAACTTGTCATATAGTTCTATTGCATTTACGTCTTTTTTTTGTTGCCATCCTTCAAGAGAATCTCTAAATCATCACAATTTTTTTGTAAATCTTTGTTATTAATTTGTAGTAATCAGGGGGGCGTCAACCAGATGTGCAATGTGTGTGACGCACACAGGCGCCAGGATAGCAAAGGTGCCAAAGAGGTGGAAATACTTAAAAATACGTTTTTTTAAAGTGATTTTTTATTGGAGCGGGCGCACCAACTAAAGTTTTGCACACAGGCGCCAGACACTACTAGCATGCCCTTGGTAGTAATCTATACAAGAAATTGAAATTATCATAATATGTTTTTAGTTGTTCAAAATGTTCTATTAACGAACACATTGCAACTTCTAGAAGTGTATAAAACACATTCACTCTAAATTTATCTTCTGGCAGAGGCTATTGAGAATTGACTGATGCATTGAGATTGGAGTGAATTGCTTCTTCATTGATCTTTGTTCAAGTGTTTAATATGTTTATTTGGAACTAATTTGGAATATATATATATATATGCTTATTATTTGGAAAATAATGACAAACGTTCAAGTGGCCGTGCTTCGAAGGTAAACGACAACCACTAGCGGGATTATGCAGAGGAGTACATCATATTCAGGTAAGCAAGTTTGATTTAATAAACATGGACAATTTAAGTCCCGATGATTTTATTCAGTCCTTAGATTGGAAGCTGGCGCTCGATCTCCTCAAAAATCTACTAAAGAAATTTGAGGTTGAGTGGCCAGGGTACCTAAACCTCTATTCAGCTGCAGAAGACACCACAGAAGGGGACGACACAACACCAGGGGAGGAAGGGAAGATCGACATAATAATCTCTGCTCCCACACCAACAGACCATACTACAGAAACCAATGCACATAAAAAGTGCAAAACAGTGGAGACACAGGCAAATGAGGGAATGGAAGAAGACAACCTCAACACTGATCCCCCCACCCCCCCAACAAAGAAAAAGTCCTGCCAATTGTCCTACAGGAAAAAGAAAGATGGACTGCACTCAGGCTATTATGCAACAACAAAATTGTCTACACGTGGGCAAAGAATGTTGACGACGGAGTAAAAATCCACCCTACCACAGTGGGGACTACCGATACCTCACAAAACCATGGACGACTTAGGCATTAAGTACCATACTTTCTCACTTAAGTCGGAGAAAAACCTGAAAGTGGTGCTAAGAGGAATAGCAGAAAATATCTCCACAGATGAAATAGCTGAAGACCTCTGACTCCATGATCTCCCACCTATCAAGGTCAGCCGAATGCTGCAGGCTGACAAGAGCCCAATGCCCTTAGTTCTCGTGGAGATACACAAAACCAACAAAAATATATATAACATGACAACAATCTCTGGCCTGAAAATCACACCTGAACCACTGAGGAAAAGAGTCTCGTCGGGCCAATGCCACAGATGCCAAAAATACGGCCATGCTCAGAAGCTCTGGAGCAGACTACAAATGCCTCAAATGTGGGCAAAACCACCCCACAGCAACCTGCTCAAAACCAAGGACCTCACCATCGAACTGTGGGGGCCACCATCCAGCAAACTACAGAGGTTGCAGCCACTATCCCAAAAACAAGACAGACAACAAAAGGAAACAGATCACCCCTCAACCCTGCCCACAGGCACCAGAGGAGACGGCTCCCCAATTGCCTGACATTCACCAAAAGACACACCTGCCTCTGCAAACAGAAAACATCAAAATCCCAGAATGCCACCGACGCAGGACATACATTGAAATAGCCCAACATGACAGCAACCACCACAGCCTCACTGACAAACATGCTACAAGACTTCAGTAAGTCAAACACTTCACCAATCTCCACAAAGAGATTCCTACAAGAAACTCAGACCATATTATCTGCAATCGTTGATGAACAAAACTAGACTCCTTCCAGATTCACTACAGATCGTTGCTTGGAATGCCAACTGCCTAAAAAACAAGACTCTGGAACTACAAGAAATCGCTCACAGACACAACCCTGACAACATCCTAATCAATGAAACTCATCTAAGACCTGCAGACAAAGCCAAACTGAGAGGCTACACACTGCACAGAAATGACCGACTGGACTACTGAGGTAGCGGTACAGCCATATTCATTAAAAACTACATCAGGCACAATGGAATTCCCAACCCTCCAACCACAAACCTAGAGCTCACTGGCATCGAAGTCCACACCAACCCAACTGGAAGACTCAAAATCTATGCTGCATACAACTCTCCTGCAAAGACACTGCTATTTTCCGACTTGGATGCTGTCCTCGGTGTAAACGAATCCATTATCATTGCCGGGGACATAAACTCAAAACATCCCTCCTGGAACAGCAGAAACACAAATAAAAATGGCCGTATCCTCTTCAGCTACACAGAACTAAATAGCGCCATCGTAACAGGAACCACCGAACCAACTCACCACAGCCCAACTGGCACAGCCGACATCCTAGACATTGCTATCCTACACAACATTAGATACCAGTACAGCCTCCAAGCACTGAACGAATCATCAGATCACAACCCAATTCTACTTCACCTAGGAAACGCAGACCAACCACCTCCCTCCCAATCCTCCATAATCTGGGAAAAACTTTGGAACGTGCTACCAGAACATATTGTTCCAGTTCTCTGCATTAAATCCAAGGACGAAATAGACACAGCAATAAACAACCTCGCCAACCAAATTAAGAAAGCCATAACAGCAGCTACAGTAATCATGACCACCCACAAACAAAATCGCCTGCCAGAAGAAATCATGAACTTGATAAGGGAAAAAAACAGACAAAGGAAAAGATACCACAACACATGTGCTCCCCAAGACAAAACAATCCTCAACAAACTTAACAAATCAGTCCGAGAAGCTCTCCAAAACCACAGGAATCAACAATGGGAATCCAAGCTCCAATCCATCTCCCCAGCTGATCATTCCTTCTGGAAATTCCTAAGTAGCCTCAGGAACAAGCAAAAATCCATTCGCCTCTTCAAGTGGAACAACACCTAGTGCACACAGATGCTGACTAAGCAGAAGCCATAGCAAAAAACCTAGAAAAACAATGCAGCCCTGTATACGAGAACCTAAACATAAGCCACATTTACAAGATCCATCATAAGGTCAGATTTACAATAAATTGTCCCGACAACAATCCAAGCCCTATCATGCCTACCTCACCCAGAGAAATAACCAGCATCATCAACCACCTCAAGAACAAAAAAGCCCCAGGACCCGACGGCATCACAAACAAAGTCATCAAGGCATTACCACGGAAAGCCATAGTACATCTGGTAAACATCATCAACTCCATCCTAAAATGGCAGCACTTCCCTCAGTCATGGAAAGTAGCCAACATCATCCCAATACACAAGCCAGGCAAAGACCCACACCTACCAGAAAATTACCACCCCATCAGCCTGCTATCCAATCTAGGCAAAAAAGCAGAGAAAATTATCCTCATCAGACTCCAAGATCATGTCAGCAAATTAAACATTATTTCACAAGAACAATTTGGCTTCTGTCAAAACTATAGCACCACCCAACAGATCCACAGGCTGGTAGAACCCATTACCACAGGATTCAATTGGAATCAGCACACTGGAGCCGTCTTCCTAGACATCTCAAGGGCCTTCGACAAGATCTGGTACCAGGGTCTGCTTTACAAACTTATCATCTCAAACATTCCACTGAACATGATATGCCTCATTAAGTCATACCTCACAAACAGAAAGATGCAAGTCAAAATAAGTGATACAGTCTCAACCCAACGACAAATACTTACCGGAGTTCCTCAAGGATCACTGATGGCCCCGATTCTGTTCAACATCTACATGGCAGACATCCCTGAAAATCCTCTTACATCCACCATTGCTCTCTATGCAGACGACATGGCAATACTAGCCAGATCCCTCCAACCTCACCTCATAACCAAAAAAACTACAAGAAACCATCCAAAATTTAGAAAAATGGTTTTCAGACTGGCGACTACAAGTAAATCTCCAGAAAAGCACAAGTATACTCTTCACAAGAAAACGAACAGCCCCCAAAGGAGAGGTCACCCTGTTCAACACAAATATTCCCTGGAAAATGGAACCTAAATACCTTGGAATACTCCTGGACAAAAGATTATGCTTCAACAGCCACATCAAGAGCACATGCACCAAAACATCAAAAGTCATCGCCCAGCTGTACCCCTTGATCAATAGACACAGCAAACTAAACACAAGAAACAAAATTCTACTCTAGAAAACAGTTATCCGTCCCACAATTACATATGCCTCCCCAGCCTGGAGCCATACTTCCAAGACAAACATCCTCAAGCTACAAAGACTACAAAGCAAGTGCCTACGGATGATCCTGGATGCCCCATGGTTCGTCAGGAACAACCAGATCCACCGGGACATAAATATCCCCCACATCTCTTCACTTCTACGCTCCCTAGGAGAAAAATACTTAACGAGGTGTCCACTCATCCAAATCAATTGATCCAGCAAACCGGAAACAATGATGGTAATAACCACTGGAAACACAAGAGACCTAAAGCCATACTAACACCCAACGACAACACTTAACCACCTCTTCCCCATCAGGGCGAGTTAAAATAGCTCACAAACTTCTCCCATCACTACTTCCGAAACAGACAACAGGGAATACAAAAAGCGTCAAGCTTCACCCTCTGAGCCATAAATGTCCTGCGTCCTGCGTCCTGCGTTATCTTCTGGCCATTGTGGCGTTTCGTCATGAAGCTCGTAGTCAAATTGTCGTGTCTTCTTTCATCGTCGAACTTCCGTACCAGTTTTAAATTCTTGTTCTCCATGCTGCGATTTAAACGACACTTACTCTTTATTGTATGGTTTTATTATGAGTAAACAGTAGAGTGCTGTTAACTAAATAACTCAATTTAATAAGACTGTCGAAGGAGCATTATTACGACTCCATCCACCTCTTCACTCAGTTTTTTTTTTCGTTTTTAGAACTTCTTTAAAATTTTTATCTGATCGATACTCTTGTAAGAATATTTTTAAGTTTTCGATAGATTCTAAAGCAAGTATAATGTTCATATTTTTGTCTTGAAGCATTTTACTCACAGGGTTTATTCTGGTAAGTAAATCATGCCAAATTATAAAAGTGCAAATAAATTTGTAGTCCTTTATTTTAGCACATAATGTTTGTGCTTCATGCTGAGTTTCTTTATTGAAATTTTCATTATTTAAAATTTCAAAAAGTGCATCGTAAATTTCTCCTAAATGGTATCGTAGAGGGCAGATTGCATTAATTTTACTTTCCCATCGCGTTTCTGATGGCTGTTTCAATGTTAATTTTTTACGAACTTTAAAAGGATTGCCCAACCTTTGTAAGAGAATGAAAAGAAATTGTATATTTCTTGAAAAATTGCAAAGAAACTAATTGTATCTGCATTCACTTTGGCTGCATCGTTAATGATTAAATTTAGAGTATGAGCAGCAGATGGCACGTAAAAAGCTCGAGGATTTTTGTTCAAAAGCAAATTTTGGAGCCCACATTTTTTCCCTTTCATATTTGCCCCATTGTCATGCCCTTGTCGTCGCATGTCTTCAATGGGAATGTTTCATTTTTCCAGTTATTCCATTATTGTTGTACATAAACCACATCCTGTGGAATCTGATACATCTGCAAAACCTAAAATGTTTTCCCTGATCTTGACAATTCCATTGTCACAGGAAATAAAGCGAATAATAATGGTCATTTGTTCTGTTTACTTGCATCAGGTGTGCAGTCTAAAATTATGGAATAATATTTAGATTTTCGAATTGATAATAAAATTGTATCCCTGATTGCGTTACTTAATGTTTCCAATATTTCATTTTGACTGTCTTTACTCAAATAGTGTACTCTATTGTTTCCTTGTACGGCCCTTTCAACATGATTTTCCATAACGGGATCAATCTTTTCAAACAGTTTGATTAATTTTAAAAAATTGCTGTTATTCCTTTCATATAATTTATCAGATGATCCCCAAAAAGGTAAATTTTGGCTACCAAGGAATTTTATAATTTCAATCAAGCATTCTAAAACACTCGTCCAATGTTTCTTTTCCATATCATAAATGCTTTGAGTCTGGCAATCAATAGTAGTTTTGTTTTTTAAATTTTTATCAAGTTCCTTTTATTTTAAGAAATTTTTCATGTGAGTTAAACTAGTCGCATGTCTATGCAAAGTTGTACTTGCATTTCTCCAATCGTTATAACCTTTTACAAGACTACTTGATTCAGTAGGTGCGAAACGTTTGCAACAAAAGCAAAAAACAGAACTTAAAGTTTCGGAATAAATGAACCATGTTCTTGGCACGAAGTCCCAGTTTTCCATTTTTCTATTATAATACGTGTCGCCAAATTTACAACCATATGTATCTCTGGGATATATTATATTTTTCTTTTGAACAGGCCCCATTTCAATTAAAACAACTCGTAATTTTTCATCAGTATTTCCCCATTCACCTGGATCTTCTAAATGTACAGAGACTAACAATGTGTTAGTTTCGTGGTCAACTACAACTAAATATTCTACTAACTGTTTTTCACTTAAAACCTGCATCTTGTTTCTTGTTCATTAGTTGCAATAGTATTTTCGTGAAAACTGGATTATGTATCAACTCTGATTTCTGATCTATCGAGTTGGTTACAATCTGCATCAGAATATTTTAATATTTTAACAAATTTATTAAGAGCCCGAGTTTGTTTCTTAATATCTGCTTCTTTCGCAGCATGATGCTTACGATTTTGTGCACCGGATAACTCTTTTTTAAATTTTTGATTCCATTTCTATTTTATACCCACAAGAAATGATTACACAACACGACAGGGAGACGAAACAATAGTCCGCACTGCGCTACTGTCAGTAGCCTACTGAGATGCATACTGTTATAAATCTACTGTTGCTATCCTGTCATTACTGCAACGTTGTAAACTTATGTTTATATTATTATGTGCTATATTTACAAGAAAGTCAAATAACATTTATTTTTATTTAAAAATGAATGTTTTTATTTTTATTTCATTATTATTTACATTATTTTATTTTATTTACATTATTTCATAGTAAACATTAGGGGGATTGCTTTCTCTATCCTTATATAAAACACAAAATTTAGAACCTTTTTTCTTCAACTTTAAATACTTTCTTTAACACGAAAAGTTATCTACTCTCAATTTACAAATTTTACTCACTAAACTCCAAGCTTACTCGTAAACAGGTTACCTAAATCTCTCTGTTAAGTTATCTTTACAAATTTGATATCAACTTCTAACATGCCAATTGATTCTCTTAAGGACACTTCTTAACCTTATTATCTACTTTTAAGATGATATTAGAAAGACTTTTAAGATATTATATATCTTAAAAGTCTTTCTAATATAGCTATAAGAGGAATTATATAAAAGTTTTGAACTTACAAAAGGCTCTGTATCTCACAATCAGTCAAAAGTCTTTCACTAAAAGTTCTATGGAAATTCTTTCATCTCAGATCTTCATCTGGAATTTTGGCGTTGGCTATATCTCATTGGGAGCATAGCAGCACTTGTACAGATCCGGAAAAATGCTATTCTCACATGGCAAAAAGAAAAACGTACGAGCGAAGGTACTTCGGGAAATTTGCCTCGCCTTTTCTCCTCTACTTGGGCTCGTCGAAAATGCCTGGACGAAAATGCCACCTCCAAGAAAAAATGAAACTGCTGTCAACTGTCAATCAGTGTCCCTCTCTGGACTGAAAACTTTTCTCTTCTACGGAGTTTGGGAGTTCTCCTTTCGGCAATTTGAAAGCCCCTGTCTGTGGCATAGAAGTCGTTTTCTCTAGCGATGTCTCGAACCGAGAAGTTCCTTTTTGGAAGCGGAAAACTCCTCTCACAACCAGTGTCTGGATCTGGGATGCTCTCTGACGATGTCTGGAACTGAGCAGCTCTGTCTCTCTTTGGCAACGTCTGGGACCGGGCAGCTTTAGCAATGTCTGGAACTGGGCAGCCTCCTCTTTGACAGCGTTTGGAACTGAGCAGCCTCTCCTGTCTTTCTGTGGACGTCTCTAAAACTGGGCCTCCTCTACTTCTGCAGCAATCTCTGGATCCGGGCATCCCCTTCTATTTGCTTCAGTTCCTTTTTATTATGCCTCCTCTGAGACCTTGCATGAAGTTTGGCAACCCCCCCCCAAAGAATCGGTATGATTCTTTCATCTTAAGTTCCAAGTTCGGCACGCCTTTTGTTCTCCTCCGCTTTCATTTAATTGTAAGTTGCTGGCCATCAGAAAGTTATTTAAACTTTTCTGACTGACTTAGCAGATGTTTACATTTAGAGCCTGCAAGCCTTTCTGATACAAGCAAATTTTAATAACAATCTTTCTAATGCCGTCATGTAGATCTATTACATGCAGCTTCAGCGATATAAACATTGCCTTTATTTTTAACAATCTAACATATTCTTATTAAAGCAGTATATGCAGTTAACTTCCAGAGTGTTATTTACAATAACATCTAAAACAAACTATAGAGACAAACAAAGTTTATTTTTACAATATTCACATGGGATGTAACCTAAGTAAACAATCGAATGTAATGTGCTTTGGGATATTTAAGCTACAATCGGGTTTTTACAGTACCATATGACTGGCTACGTAGCAACAAATGTTTTGCACGAAAATTCGTTTCTGCGCATAAAAACGTTTTACCGTTTCATTTTAGATTCTACAAGCAAGGGTTTAGCCTGCTCTCGATGCAAAATTGTAAACAGTTGGCAATATACAATTTTTTTAAAAAATTTTATTCGGTGTATCCGGCCTTATTTATTTTAATATTGATCATTATAAGAATTTTTTGTTTTTATGATAAAAAGTTTGTTTCTTAAAAATGAACTTATGAACTGTTCCCCGGTGGCAGCACCCCCTTCATAGCGGCGCCCACATGCACCACATCCTCTGCATGCCCGCTTCCGTCGGCCCCCGAGTCTGGAAATGACACCATGCCTCCCTAAACATTATATGTATTCTTTTTGTCAGCAAATATACACAAACAGTTTTTATAAAATGTTTGTAAATGTCCCAAAATAAAGATTCTTTATTGAATTGGATAAAATCTTGAAAGTCTAATTTTACAATTGATGAATTTAAATGATTAGCGAAAATTTTCCCCATACGAATAGATGGTAATTCAGTTTCCAAAAAATAGTAAATGATTGTCAATGTCATACATTTTTTAGTGAAAATCTCTCAGTTTCTTCACAACTAATAGAAAAAAAGTTTACTTCCATCAGCTCCTGTATCATCAAGTATTAGTTCCCCATCTTGGCATTTTAGAATTTAACACTCACCGGGGTCCATTTCATAGTCAACTCTTCTTTGAAGTAGCCGAGGATATAAGACCACTTCCTGCACAACTTTTCCCAAGTGGTCCTTAATAACTACATCACAATGTACGTGTCTTCTAAAATAATAATCGGTTTCCATCCTTTTAGAGCTAGGTGAAGAGTTTTGTCTCATGATATTTTCCTGAAGAAAGAAAATTTCAATGACTTTTGTGGCTCACCCATTATTTTACTTTAATTTCCTAGATACCAATCACCAGAATATGATACGATAGCTGCATGAGATGAATGAATTGCCGTATCTGCAAAGACACTTGGCTCATTTGTTTTTCCTTATAATACTGTTTAGCTGACCCTTAACCCTGACGGTTCCTTCCAAAATGAAACTTTCATGCAGATGATTCATGGACATGTTTCTACATGCTGTTGGATATGATGTTGATGTGAGATTATCTTACTTTGAGACATCATAGGGCAAATCTTATCTCTGTGGCTTGAACGGTATTCTATATTATTTGTCCTTATTATGTTAAGTATTTTATCCTCAAAAAGTGTTTTTGATGTTAGACCATGTGACTATATCTCTCACTCGTATGTCCGAAATTGTTGGGATGGTGAAAAAATATCATCAGGTGGTGGAAGTGAAAAGGTAATCAAGAGGGTGACAGAGGTCTTCCCTGCAATGCTCCTCCACCTAACCCCATCACCACCTATTCTCCCCCCTCTCCTCCAGAAGATATCTGCTCAGCCTAGTGGACATGAGCGAGCTCAACTTTTGTGTATATCTTTTAGTGATATCATTTCCAACTGATACTGATAACTTTTTCTTCCAAACATTATCATAAAAACGCGTTTTTTTATGATAAACGCGTTTTTTAAAATTTTTTTCCTAAAAAATTATCAGTAGCAGTTGCAGGTGACATCACTAACAGATATCTGCAAATGATGAGCTCGCTCATCTCCACGAGGCTGAGCAGACATCTTCTGGAGGAGAGAGGGTGATGGGAGTATTGCAGGGAAGACCTCTGTCACCCTCTTGACTACCCTTTCACTTCCACCACCTAAAGCTATTTTTTTTCCTCCAAAGTTATCAGTATCAGTTGGTGGTGACATCACTAAAAGATATCTGCAAAAGATGAGCTTGCTGATCTCCACTAGGCTGAGCAGACATCTTCTGGAGTAGAGGGGGAGAATACGGGTGATGGGAGTTAGTCGGGAGAGCATTGCAGGGAAGAATTCAGTCATCCTCTTGACGACCTTTTCACTTCCACCACCTAATGCTATTTTTTTCCCATCCCCAAAATTTTGGTCATATGAGTGAAAGAAATAGTCACATGGTCTACCATCAAAAACACTTTTTGAAGATAAAACACTTAACGTAATAAGAACAAATAATATACTTCGAGCCACAGATATAATATTTGCTCTATGATGTCTCAAAATAAGATAATCTAACACCAACATCATATCCAACAGCATGTAGAAACATATCCATGAATCATCTGCATGAAAGTTTCATTTTGGAAGGAACAGTCAGGGTTAAGGGTCAGGTTAACATTACTATAAGGAAAAAGAAACAAATCAAGTGTCTTTGCAGTTACAGCAATTCGTTCATTCCGTGCAGCTATCATATTGTCTTCTGGTGATTGGTATCCAGGTAAGTAAAGTAAAATAATGGGTGAGCACAAAAGTCATTGAAATTTTCTTTCTTCAGGAAAATATCATGAGACAAAACTCTTCACCTAGCTCTAAAAGGATGGAAACAGATTATTATTTTAGAACAGATGTACATTGTGATGTATTTATCCAAGACCACTTAAAAATGTTATGCAGGAAGTGGTCTGATTTCCTCGGCAACTTGCAAAGAAGAATTTATTATGAAATGGACCTCGGTGAGTGTTAAATTCTGAAATGCCAAGATGGGGAACTAATACTTGATGATACAGGATGTGATGGAAGTGAAGTTTTTTCTATTAGTTTTGAAGAAGCTGAGAGATTTTCATCAAAAATGTATGACATTGATAATTATGAATGATTAAAATCATTTACTATTTTTGGAAACTGAATTTCCATCTATTCATATCATGGGGAAAATTATTGCTAATCATTTAAATTCATCAATGGTAAAATTAGACTTTCAAGATTTTATCCAATTCGATAAAGATTTTTTTTTGGGGGACATTTACAAACATTTTACAAAAACGTTTTGTGTATATTTGCTGACAAAAGAATACACAATGTTTAGGGAGGCATGGTGTCATTTCCAGACTGACACAATAATATCAAATGTATGGAAGTGTGCTTACCATGGTATGTGATTTAAAAACTCTTTTTTGTGACCAGCTATTTTGATGTAATGTAACCAAGAAACAGTGAGTAACAAATTTTATTCATTGAACTCTTTGGAAAATGTTGAGTCTAAACTAAATATTGTGAAATATTTTTAGGTAATTATATGTTTCGAATTTTTCTCAGTGAATATACTTGTAAATCGTATTTCATCAAAATAAAATATGCATTTGTAAACTTAAATGAACAAAGATGTGTGCTTTTGTTGTTGTTGTGTGTTTTCACACTGAATTTTTTACTCAGTTATTTTGATTAGAACTTGATATTTAAATCCACAACTTTATATCTTAATGCAATTCTGTTTAATTATTTAAAAAAAATCAGAACTGTGAAATTAATGCCAGGAACAGGGGGGAAATGTTGAAAATTTATATCCATGTATTGATTATTTTAGAAATTGTCTAATGCTAATTATTCACATTATTTGAATTATCTGAAAACAATTCGTTCACATAATCGAAAATGCAAACTGTTAGAATTTGGTTGTTTTACAGAGAGAGAGAGCAGATAATTAACCCAAAACCTTGACTTTAATTCTTAAAGTTTGGTATAGAATAAAATGTTTGTACTCTCCAGATAACACATATATAAATTTTACCTTTCCCCACACAAAGTAAGATAAAAACACACCAACAGTAAATCCACCAGCAGCATGTGAAAATATGTCATTGAGTCATCTGTGCAAAAAGTTCATTTTTGAAGGAACAGTCAGTGTAGGGCATTGTAAGTGTAAACAGTACTATAAGCAGATACCATAGAGTTGAATGACTTTGAGCTTAAGGCAATCGTTCATCCACTGCAGCTGCTGTTTTGTGTTGTGGTGTTTTATGTTTGGTAATATAAATATAATGCGTGAGCCACAAATTCTTTGAAACTTTCTTTGTGAAAAGTTCTAATTGTTTAGAATTTTTAACAGAACATTAACATAAATAACTATTTATTAGTGGTGCCATATGAAGTAATCTAATAATAATAAGAAGAAGAATGAAGGAAAACGATTATGAAAAATCGACACTGGGTGAAAAATACGAATTTTCAGTTATCATTGCTATAATTGATTGCCAATTTCTTTTGAATAACAGTTCAAATTTATTTCCTAAAGAAATTTGTATTTCTGATGGAATTAGTGTAAGATATGCATTGACAAAATCACCTTGTAGTTGGAAAGAATTACCTGAAAGAGAAAAAAAACAGAATTCTTGGTTAATAAAATATAACCATTAGCTGAAGTGGGAAATTGGTTCATTATCTCTGGACAAACTAAGAAATTGGATTACAGAATCAACATGCAAATATCAAATATTACTCGCCAATGGAAGAGAAAAATCAAAAATATTAACCAGGTTAATAGGGAGGCCTGTTCTTGATTAAATGAAATTGGATGCCCAAAATGTGAAAACATGACATGTACTTTTAAATGCTTTTTGAAACATAATGAAAGATTCTGTGCTTTTAAAAATTCTCAGAAGTATATGTATTGGTTTCAAAAAAATAAATATGTAAACCCCTAATTTTACTACAGTAATCAATTCCCAATGATCAGCAGATGAAAATTAAATTTCTGATGAGAGCCACATTGTCAAAAACCACATGATGGCAATTTCACAAGTATGGGAAGAAGCTTTGAACAACAGTGCAAAATTAATAATAAGAAGATTAAGGAACAAAAAAAATAGATTGTATTTTTCACTTTATTTATTTTTCTATGTTAGATTCAGTAAATACCATTTGTAAATAATATTTCATTCAAATAAAATGTGTAAAATTAAATTAACAAATTGGGTGTCATTGATGTGTTATACAAATTTAAGTAAGACTATAACATTTTTTTTCATTGCGAAATTTCATGGCACAAAGTAACAAGAGACTTTTTTATTTGACTCAGTGAATTAAAAGTCTTCTTTGTTCATGCAAGCCCTCAAATATTTCAAGAAACTGTCAACTCTTGGAAGCAAAAGGAATCGGGTACTAAATTAATTGCCAGAATTTTAGTGGAGAAGATTTCACCTGAAAAGTTACAATACTGTTAGAATTTGGCTATTTTACAGAGCCATTTGTTAATAATATTACATTCAAATAAAAGGTAACATAGAAATTAACAAAGTATATATTAGAGAGCTAATATTCATTTTAAATAATAAGAAATAACTATTTGTTTGTTGTGCTGGCAAAAGAAATTTCTAAAAGGAAATGCAACGGCGAGTTTAAAACCTTGTTTGTCACATATCCGTTAAATAAATTACTAATGGTGAAGAAAAAAAAAATAAAATAAATAAATTTCAGTTACAGAAATAGGTTAAGAACACAAGGAAATGCAGGTAAAATTAATAGTCATATTGGTTTAAAAAAATAAATGTAAGCACTAATTTACTACAGAAATAATTTCCCTTGGTAACCAAGAGTGCCAAGCTAAACACACGATTTCTCAAGTACGTGCAACAATTTGGCGACCGGATAAGTGAGATATTTTTAAGATAAGACTTAATGAGAAATCTACAGTGTTGGAAAATAAATTCACATACATTTTATTTATTCATTAATTTTGCTCAGTTATTCTGTTAGAATATGTAATTAAACTGAATTTTAAAAGTAAAATACAGAAAATAACCATTCAATTTGAAAAAAAAATCATTTCACTTGTCAGAAATCCATACCCTAACAGCACTCGGAATTCGAAACAGGAAATTACACTTACCCTAAACAAAAAAGTGCATAGACTTTCCCACTAAGCTTAGGAAAACAAAGCATGAGCAACTGTGGGAAGGAATTAAACAAAGAACCAATCGAATAGTAATCTAAATTAAATAGTCAACTGTAGAAAAACAGTCGTACTTCCCCCCGAACTTTAAATACCGCGCAAAACATCAAAGGAAGAATATATTAGTCATGCAAAAATATGACGTTTGGAATGTATTATCAAACCCTCAAGTAAGACCAGAAGAATTCCAATCCCTCCCTGTCAGAAAAGTTCACAAGTAAACACAACAATTACCATTTGCTGCCGAATATATTAGTCAGCAAAAGACAGAATGACTCAATGCATAGGAATTAACGGTCAAATAATTTTTTCAGGTTATTACAGAAATTTCGTTCTTTCAACCTTGTGTTGTTGTTTTTTTTTGTTTTGTTTTTGTGTGTGTGTTCTGCTGTGGATAAAACTTCAACTATTTTGGAATATCTATTTGCATTAAGAAGAATCATTTTGGAAACTGTAAGTAAATTTAAATTATCGTTAGAATTTCTAGACTACATACAAAAAGTTATTGTAAGCGTTTTAAGACTCCGTTTATTTTTAATTTATTTTTTAAAATACCGTTTTGTTTTTTCTCTTTATATAAACTAAATAACACCATTACCCAAACATTAGTAAACAAGATAACGTTAATTCGAAAAGAGGTGGTCATTTGCCAATAATCTCTTAGTGATGTCACCTCCATCTGATAGTGAAAACATCGGAGCAAAAAAAAAAGCGTATGTTTGAGGGACACCAGCATATAATTGAATTATTCAGAAAAGTCTAATCACAACCGCCACTAGACCCTACTATACTCTAAAAATTCCCACCCTTTAACAGGAAAGAAATACCCCAAAATGTATAAAAAAATAAAAAAGTGTGTGTTTGAGGGACACCAGTATATAATTAAATTATTCAGAAAAGCTCGAAACACTGCCGCCATGACGAATTTCTCTAAGAATTCCCACCCTTATCTTGATTTTGATCATGTCAGTAGTGTCCCACCAATCAGACACGATTCCTTATACACCAATATATCTCCCTTTTCCATTCAAAACAACGTCATTTATTTACAACTAACAAATGACGTCACTCATTTACATCTCATAACAACACATAACCACGTCTCGATTCTTTATTTTATCTTGATCTTGATTTTGTCACTAGTGGGACCCATACTACTGCTGTGTTAAGGGCCTTACATCTTTTGTAAAAAAACGAAATGAGAATGGTATCGTAACTCACTGCTTTCTTCATAGGGAAGCCTTGGAAACATTGGGAGAAAAATTAAGAGAAGTTTTAGATCAAGTTGTTCAGATGGTAAACTTTATTAAAACAAGACCTGTCAAATCGCGTTTATTCGAAAAGCTTTGTATCGATATGGATTCATAACACAGACGGCTGCTATTACACACTGTGGTGAGGTGGCTGTCAAGGGTGAAAGTACTTACCCGTGTACACGAGCTACGACAAGAACTTCTTGCGTTTTTTGAAGAGTTGAAACAATTACATTTTTGTAACCTCCTTCGATGCGAATTTTGGATTGATAGGTTACAGTATCTGCCGGATATATTTCAGCAGCTCAATATTTTGAATACTAGCATGCAAGGGAAAGAAGAAAATATTCTCACATCCACTGACAAAATGAAAGCGTTTCAGAGAAAACTACAGATTTGGAAAAGAAAAGCTGTTGAAGGTAATTTGGAAATGTTTCCATTGGTAAGTAACGCTTGCATAAATGAAACACTTCCAATAATAGTTGAACATTTAACAAGTTTAGAAGAAAAATTGAGTTCTTATTTTCCATCACTTAACACTGAACAATACGATTGGATTAGAAACCCATTTATGGAAACTTCAAGTGATTTTAGTCTATATCCACTGATCGTGGATTGATGATTAAACGTAACGAATTGTCTCTTCAAGCCTTTTGGATTTCTATAAAAGAAGAATATTTGTCAATATCTAAAAAAGCTTTGAACATTTTACTACAATTTTCAACATCATATTTATGTGAATTAGGATTTTCTACCCTCACCACAATTAAGTGTAAAAAGAGAGGACCTCTTCAATGTATTGACGACGAAATGAGAGTTTGCCTTTCAAATATATGCCCAAACATTGAAGCAATCGCTAGGACACATCAGGCTCATTTTTCTCATAAACACAAGAATGAATAAACTTAAAGGTATGCTTCATTTTATTATTTTTTTATCGCATTATTTTTTTTCTGTAATATTTGACTTAATTATTATAATATATTTCTCAGAAATTTGTATATAGTGTGCCTACAATTATTTGTAGGATTTTAAATGCGCCCCAACTTCAAAACGTTTGAGAACCACTGCTCTAGGCTATAGCAAAAAACATCATCAATAAAGTTGTTCATAAAACTTCATAAAAAATACATGTGATATAATTAGTAAAACCAGAGCTATCCCATACATTAAAGTGTTATCAGAAAAAATAAATAGAATTCTACACCAATAAACTTAATGCCATTTTTAAACTACCTATAAAACTAGAAAAACCTATTCAACTTCTCTAAGGACCCTCTTCCCCTATTGGTTCACATTGGAGTTTATTGTATCTATTACACCTGTAACTGGTGAAACTGGAAGTACAATCCCTATCCGTAAAAAAAGAACACAAACGACACATTAAATTTAACAATTTCGGTTAAAAAGGCCTCTCTGATCACGCTCTTAATACCCTACACCAAACTGATTCGAAAAGTACCTGTTCTATACATACAAAAATCTCGTATGAACGCAAATTTAAAAAAGTCTGTGAAATTTTGATTAACCATCCTAATCTTAACAATAATGGTGGCATAAAAATCCAAGAATTTGGATGGCACACACACATTCAGCACACTTAGTTCTTCAAGTTTTCCAGCAAACCCTAACTTTATGATTCTAAACAATTATTTCAACTTTTATTGGCCACCATCCATTCTATTTGGTTTAATTTAGATGTATACTTATATGAGTAACTTTGTTAACATGTTACCGACTATCTTAATTTATTTTTGTTACCAAATAGATAATAATATTAACAGGAAAGGACTGTGTAGTTCAGTGAAAGTGGCGCTTGCATCTTCTGCGCTAGGTCTTCCGAAGATAGACATATTTCAAGTCTAGTCGCCGACTGGAGGAACTTAACTTAAGCCTTTCTTCAAGCGTTTCTTCTAGCGTTCTTAGTCCGCGCGGTTAGCCTAGTGGCTTTGCGCTTCTCAACCATATGCCTGGGGAAGGAGTGTCCTAGGTTCGATTCCCGTCCACGACGTGAGGAGCTTAAGGATCTTCCTCAGCCATAGCCAAGTTAGCCGGTCTTGGGCGTGGGCAGCAGGGTTTTTTCCGCAAGTTTATCTGGGGTTTTTCATCCCGCAAGCAGGCGAACCGGTCCCGTGAACACACAGGTTACAGTCATAAATACTTACGGCAAGGAAGGCAACGGGAAACCACCTTGCTCATAATCATCTCTCCCTAGAATGGTAGCATATAGCTACCCTTCCCCGGCCGTATGGCAGATGGGAACCAGAAGAACATAAGCGTTGCAATATTCCGAAAAGTTTTTTACAATATATACCACTGGAAGCAGCATCACAAACTATCAAATTAAAAGAATGTGATAAGCAAGGTACATAAATTGCATGAGGGTTTAAACTAATTATTCTAGATTGTACGCCTTTATATGTTCCCTTCATATTGCTACCATTATCGTATGCTTGCCCTCTACAATTCATAATATTTAAATCAAGCTCACCTATTCTTTTTAAAATCGAATTTGCTAGTCCTTCACCAGTCACGTCAGTTACTTCAATAAATCCTATAAATGACTCATTTATAATTAATTTTTTGTCTACAAAATTTACATATCTAATAATTATTGAAGTTTGTTCCTTGTGAGAAATATCAGGAATACAATCCATTTGCATAATGTAATATATGGCTGCAGTGGCGCACCCAAGGAGGGGGCTAAGGGCCCTGTCCCCCCCCCCCCAAAAAAAAAGAAAAAGGAAATAAACACTAGAAAAATTTTCAAAAATCTTTTCCTAATTAAAATTCTTTTTTTTTATTTATGTTGTGTCTTCTATTTCTATACTACTTGTCATGTATTGGCGATCACTGCAGATGCTCAGTCATAGGTCGTATGCAATGCGTAGTGTGTATTCGTAAATCGTCTACTCAACTCGCCCCCTCCAAGATTAAATTCTGAGTGAGCCACTGTATGGCTGCTTTTATATTGTCTTTAATTTTATTAAGGACTTCATTACCTAATGTAGCAATAATTTCCTCTTGAAATCTATGCGCCAAACGATGCCTAATTTTTTTTTCGTATTTTTATTTTTGTTTACATGATCCATTATCACAGGATCACATTTACTTAATAATTCTATTAAACTTAAAAAATTTCCATTATTCGCCGTTCCTATTGTTTCATGGGATCCTCGAAATGACAGATTATTACTTGCTAAAAATAGAATTACATCTACAATTCTTTGGAATAGTAATTTTAGACGTTCTGTTTCTTTATTTATATTAATTTGATTTATTCTGTCAACAGTCGAACATAAATTAAGCCTTTTTAATAATTCTTGCCAAGCAATAAAAGAATTAAAGTGACCAACAGAAAGCTCATGATCTTGAATTACAGATGACAGTTTTCATCATTTATTAAAACCATATATAAATCGTGTTGATTGATCTTTTCCTCTTCTTTTGAAAAATAATACACAACAAAAGCAAAATACTGAGTCTTGAGCTTTTGAGTAAACTAACCAGCTGCGAAGCTGAGTTTCACCATTTGACATTTTTTTTTTAAATAGTACGATGTAGAAAATGATCTACCTTCAACATTCTTAACGAATGCGTCTTGATGATGTTGTTTAGGTCCGGTTTTAACACAAAATAATCTAAATTTATCAGTTATAATATTTGGCCACAAACCTGGATCTTTTATATTCACTCGATCACTATGGTTATTATTGTTTTCATCGTTATTTGCTGTATCCAAAACGTTTGTATAATCAGACGCGTCGTTTTCGACGAATCCTGCAGTTTATATATTTTCGTTGAAAAGTTGTGTAGCTTGTTTGGAGTATTCTTCTTCATTGAAGTTTGAATCGCAACTGCTGAAGTCGTAGCAATTTCGTTGTCCGATTTATTTTGTAGCCTTGAAAACAAATCTACTTGTGACTTTTTGAGATTTTGCTTTTCTTCTTTTTTCTTTTCTGCTGATTTCCTTTTTTGACACCCAAAGGGATACTTTCTTGGCATATGCATTATGGGTTAGGTTTTGCCTATCGAATAAGTAAATAATATTAAATATTTTTATTCCATGAATTAACAAAAAGTTAAATATGTACATACTTTTTACAATATTACAAAATTTTAGAAACACTCAAGGAATGTCTTTATTTTTTTCGTTTGTTTATTTCAGTACATCAGTTTCACCCTTATCTATCACTATTAATTGAGTTGAAATTGACGTAGTTGAGATCTAATCACGTGCAGACAACACTTCATAATCCTGAATATTGATAATACATTTCACATAGCTTTAAAAATAACTTACCGTATTTACTGGAATATAACTGGTCCTCGCGTATAACTCGCACCCCTGATTTTACTTTGCGAAAAAAAGAAATTGAAAAGTTTCGCTTAACCTCGCACAGAAAAAAAAAGGTTTAATCACGTTGACCTCATGGCAATAGTGACTCGCTTCCTGTGGCAAACCACGCGCCCTCCATACTAGCCAATACATCTGCAGACGCAAGTAAAAGCAGAGTGCAATTAGAGACAGCTGGGATAAAAATGGAACTAACTAATGAATCGCATGTCTCTTCCCCAAAAAACTATGCTATTTAGCCACAAGCAAAATCATATGCTGTACTGGCAAACACTAAAAAAATATGTTGGAGTCTGTCCCCCCCCCCCAGCTCATATGCAGAGCAACAATAAAAATCAACAGAAAGCGTTAAAATTCGTAAGCGTGTTAAAGCTAGGAAATATATAGGGAATATCGTTATGGCACTTTCAGATATTGAATTTGGTTGAAGAGAATTAGCATGTCAATTCGAAAATTGTCTGCTGACTTTTATCTTTGACTCACGCGATCTTTTGTTAATACGGCACCAATCATATATGCACATATCTTTACCATGGCTGTCTGTTCATTAGTCATTCGTGAAGGATTGTTCATTAAGTATCTCAAGTCTTGTAAATTACTGTTAATTTTTGCTTGAAATAATGGGAAAGCAGATGGTGCTATTTGGGTAGGATGCACACAAGGAAACTGCTCTCTAGGCAGGAAATAGCAAGTGCAATATATGAGGGGATTTTACGAAAAAAAACTGAAAACTTTAGTTTCCGAAAATCAGTGTAAAGGAAATTTGCTTTTATATCTAATAAGTTAAACATATTAATTGACAATAAATACTTCCGAATAAATGGATGCACGAATAATGCAACGACTGAACTGTACAAAACTTGTACATCAGTATATCGCGGAGATATATTGATGACTTGTAAATAGGATGTTTGTTTCTAATTTTCTTATTACTTATTATTATGGAATAGTTTGTAGAGTTTAAATAATTATTGCATTTTTATTTGTTATAGCTGTACTTAATAAAATTATATTATATTAAGTTAAAATATGTGTCAGCGAAGATGTTTGACATGTATTTTTTTTTATTTAATTATTTTTTAAGATGAGCCCTGGGTTGCGTGCCGGAAAAAAGTCATTGGCGTGTCACGTTTGGCAGGCATGTTAAGGGTTGTCCACCCCTGCCCTGTTCTAATCTGTTACACATTTATGATATAAATGTGTAACAGATTAGGAAAAAAACTAATGATGAATCAGGCATTTTAGCATTTTAGGGTAAAAACGAAATCATGTTTTGTTAATTTGTATACACTGCATAAACGTATCAAAAGGGTTAAGCCAAAACCCTAATATAATAGAGAAACACAGAGATATTATTATTACCGGGGGTTCTAAAATCCTGTCGATGAAATCGCTTTAGTTATAAGCAAAATTAGAAGAAGAAAAAAAATTAAAAAAAAAAAATTTCCGCAAATGTGTACCGACTGTGCCCATTCGATCGTGGGGCCTCGGTGCATCGCACCCATTACACCCCCGAGATGGCCGACCCTGCTTAGCAGATCTTCCCAAGTTATCACCACTCATCACCCCTCTCTCTCTACGCCGAAGGCACGATAATCTTAGCCAGATCCCTCTGACCACAACTGGTCATAAACAAACTGTAGACGGCAATTAACGAACTAGATAATTTATACAGCAAATGACGCATCTCGATCAACCCAGAAAAAAGCTCCACAGTACTATTTACCAGACGGAAAGCTGAACCGATTATAACCATACAAAGTTTTGGAAAACCATTCATCCAGATATCTAGAAGTTCAGCTGGAAAAAAAGCCTTAACTTTAAGACGCACATTGATAGTGTCTCTACTAAAGCCAACCAGACCACAGCACAGCACAGCACAACTATACCCACTCCTGAATAGGAACAGCCTCATAAACATAAAAACAAAATCCTCCTATAAGACCTCAATTAACCTACACCCTCACCATCTGGGGACATATGTCTAAAAGAAACATCCAAAGACCGCAAACGATTCAGACCAAATGCCTAAGAATGGTGCAAAACGCTCCATGATTCATCAAAAATCTCCAACTACACCGAGAAACTAGACTACCATACATCAATATCCACATGAGAGGTATTGCAGAAAAATGTTTCAGTCACAGATAACTACCCAATACAGCTAATACGACGAGCGGCTGACTACAAACCCTCAAACGGCTTCAAACGTGGAAGACCAAAAGCCCTCATTCCAAAAGAAAGCTGAAACAACACAAAGAGCATGTAAAGCACCCACATTAAATCCCTCACCCATAAACAAGCAAACAAGAACTCATATAAAGGCATAAGGAATCAAGGACTCACTTCATCACTTAAAGAAGTTAACAGTTGACCTTGGAATCTATTACAAGCATGAAAGACTCAAAGCCATTTTACTATCCAATGACTAAATTTAAATTCCTCAGCGCTCCCCCCCCCCCCCATACACACAGAGCGAGCTTAATGCTCACAAATTACTCTTAACAACGCATCTTTCTAATCCGACAACGGGGAATATAAAAAGCGGTATGCTTCACCTTTTGCAACAGTACCGTTGAAGTTGAAACCTTGGTATCTGATTCGATCAGATACCAAGGGTGCGGTGGCCCACACCCGGCGAACTACAAAGGATACGTACTACACCCGACCAATCTGATGAAAATGAGAGAGGCAGAAGCTGTTCCAACTCCAAAGCAAGCAACACATCCGGAAGCAAACAACGACGTACAGCTCCTACACCGCGGTTATCGCCACAAAAGCTTAGCCGGTCGAATCCACCCAGAGTCAAAACACAGCTGCCACACTAGCTGCAACTCTAGGAGAAATGCTAACCGCATTTAGCAAAACCAACCAGAACGACACAAACAGATTTGTGATAAATACACAAATTATATTTTCAATGTTTAATAATGAATAACCCGATACTTTTAAACGACTGCATACAGATAGCATATTGGAATGCTGATGGTCTCAACAACAAATCTGTGAGCTCTAAGAATTTGCAGACTGTTTCAGAATTGTCATCCTATTAATTAATGACACTTATCTTTGGCCCCGCAATAATTCCCAATTTCAGATACCACACCCTATTAAGAAATGATAGACCTAATGTCTGAAGAGGTGGCACAACTATCTTTGTAAAAAGAATATCCGTCACACCGAAATTGAGAAGACAACGACCACTAACTTAGAAGCAACCGGAATTGAAATCCATACCAACAATGCAGGCAGCCTGAAGCTATATTCGGTATACAATCCTCCAGGTAAATATCTTCTGACCCCGGACCTCTCTCAACTCCGTGATACCGACAAGGCGGTGATCGTGGCGGGAGACCTGAACACTAAACATTCTCTTAATGACAGAACCCTTAACAACTTTGCCACATCGAGAAACATAGCCATTTCAGACCCAGTAGAGCCAACACACGATAGTCCTGGATAGGACGGCGCTACCGCATGGGTACTTGGGGCATTTGCTCAGGGCAGAAAAATGGCAAATGCGACAAATTTTCATAAATTTATACAAAATTTTCAGGCGTATTATTTTTTTAATATTTTCATTTATATTACAGGGCGCGAGTTTATATTATATAAATTTATATTTATATAAAATATTTATATATTTTAACTATTTATATTAATAGTTTATATTTACATTACGTGACGCACAGTGGCGTGGCGTAGCGTGACTAACTTCATAGGAAGGCATTTGATAAATCTCGTTAATTATGTCGGGATACGGATTATCGGGGGCTCAATACCGTAAAAGAAAAGAGGAAAAAGACGCAATTATTAAAAAAATGAGTGGTTCCTTGAGTAAATTCTTAAAATCAGATAATTCTAATGATAGTGTTGGTGAAACAGTTGCTTTAACTTCACAAAGTCGAGAAACCAATGAGAAAAACGTAACGTTAGAAATTACGGAAAAACCTATCTCCAAAATTACATCGCCAGTTTCACCAACACTGGTGAAACTGGCGATGTAAATTCTTGTGATTCTGTATTTTGCTTTTCTTCCAACACTTCTGGAAGAAAAGCAAAATACAGAATCACAAGAATTTACAAGCACTAGCGCCACTAGCGAAATTCGAAGAAGTGAAATTTCGTACGATCTTGCAGAATGACCTCAGATAATTGATGATTCATTTAGATTGTTCATAGTAGAGAAGGGACCGGTACAAATTGGTAACTCTGATGAAGGAAATAAATTTAATTTTCAGCAAGACAGTCGTGGTTGCCGTTTCAAACCATCATATGACCATTTCAATATGACTGTATCCAGGCTGGATATATTCAGTAACACCTCAGATCAGTTTCAGTTACAGGTTAATGATCTCAGTTCCGACCACCACCCGGTACTGCCAAGTACCGGGTGGTGGTCGGAACTTTCACAAACTTCTCAAAGTTCAACGTAACTTTCCGCGTCCTTATACTATTACTAACCTCGAGGAAATATACGCAGCAGTCATAAATTTAGAAAATCAAATATTAAACTTAATTCCAGCCCCAAACAAGATCAGATGTGGGTGTCACATCTGATCTTGTTTTTATTCCCCCCCCCCCCCAGGAGTGGCAAGAGCTCGTCAAAGCAACCAACTTGGTCTGATTTTAGAAAACTGAGCTCCCTAATGTTGCCGCTAGAGGGCTACATGGTGTGTAGTGTTTTCAGAGAGCTCCCAAATGTTAAGTATAATTTTGAGTGAAAATTGGAATATTGGTTTAAATCTTAACGTAGTATTGTTTATTTTTGGTAGCTTGTTGTGTCTGTGTGATTTCGGTGTGAATTTCGTTTTATTTAACTTAGTATATTAACGATACGTTTCCAAGAATAGCACATGGCGCCAATGCGACGTAAGATAATGGCGTCCAAAAATACGACGCCTTTGTTCAAAAACTGTAATGTGAGGGAGTTTGTCCAATGTGATGTATGTGTGGGATGTATGCTTTCCCGAAGGAGGCTGGAGTTTGGATGGAAAGTGATAGTGGTGGGAGAATGTGCAGAAAGTGTAAGCAAAGTGAGGTATTTAAGTATGTATCAGGTCGTGAGATAATTATGGTTGAAGAAAGCCAGATTGTGAGGTGAAAATAGTGGCTTGATAGGGAATTGCGGTGTTGTACAAGATGGCAATGAGAGCGGTGATCAAAAAGAGAGAGAGAGAGAGTGACAGCAACTATATATAGAAAGAAAATGGTTTAAATGAGGAATTATTTGTAGGGAGTGAGATCGCTAGGTTGCGCGCAGTGATACACAGTGCGCAGCAGCAGTTGGAGCACCTGCAAAACTTTTCCAGAGTGCCTCGGCTAACGGAAATAAACAAGTGTTTGAAAGGAAAAATAAGCGTAAGAGTGGGAGAGTTTCTGAAATGAAGGAAAGAGTGTTGTACGGTGACTCGTTATTAAGAGGAGTGATAGATGGGAGTTTAACTAAACCGTACTTACCGGGTGCGAAATTTAAGTATGTAAGTGAGAGTATTAGAGCGCAAAAACAGAGGGTGAAAGAATTGATAGTTGTGGCGGGTACGAATGAATTGAAAGGAGATAAATTTTTTATGAGAGAGGACTTGAAAGTATTGTTAAAGGTATCGAAAGAAAAGCGTGACAGAGTTAGGATGGTGAGTCTGTTGCTGCGGTACGACAGAGAGGAGTTTAGAAGGAGGACCATAATCGCAAATGACTTTATGCGCAGGTTATGCAGACGGTGTGGTGTGGAATTCGTGGACGTGTGGAATGAGTTTGATGAGCGAAAGGATTTATACAAAATGGATGGCCTGCATTTGAATGGATTTGGTGTGCGGAGACTGGAAAAAGTGTTGCTGAATGAAGTGAAAATGGATGTGCAGAACCAGGGAAACTAGAACTACCAAGGAGGAGGGGAAGTGGATATGCAGACATCAGTGAGACAGTTGAGTGTAAGAATGTATATAATGTACCCGAGCCAGTACAAAGAACAAGAAATCGGAATGGGATAGTTAGAATAATGCATCAAGATAGGCTTGGGACAAAGGGACCTCTGCATTTCATGTATACTAATGCCAGAAGTATTAGGAACAAGAAGGAAGAATTTGGTCTTGATTGGCTCTTCCTGGCCACAGGTTATTGGCATTAGTGAAACATGGCTGATATAGATGATATAGTTAGTGGGATAGAATGTGTAGGTTATAATGTGTTTAGGAGGGACAGAAGGAATAAAATGGGGGAGGAGTATTATTGATGATAGCTGATGAACTGCAGCCAAGGAGAATTGAAGTTGTATTGCAGGATAGTGAAAAGAGCTCATTTGAGGCTATTTGGTGTGAGATTGAGACTGGCAGAACAAAATGTGCAGTTGGGTGCTGCTATAGACCAGGTGATGGAATAGATGGTGGAGATAGTACGCATAAACAAATTGATGAAATGAGTGGAAGGAGGGTAATTATTATGGGGATTTCAACTATGGTAATATTGATTGATAGGAGGAGAGGACAGGTGTAAGGAAGGAAATGGATTTTATTCAATTATTAAGGGATAACTATCTGAGACAGCATGTAATTGAAAATACTAGGGGTTTGAGAGTTCTTGACCTAGTAATAGCATCTGAGAATTTGACTGTAATGAACATGACCATGTTGCCACCTATTGGTGAGAGTGATCATAACTAAAGGTGTGGAATTTTCGATTAAGACAGGGTATATGCGAAATTACCGTGCTGGCAAGTATGACAAGCTTAAGAGATTGCTTGGATCAGTGCCATGGCACGTAAAACTGCAAGAGCTGGATGTCGATAGAGCATGGGAAGTGGTCAATGAGCATTTACAGGAGGTTATGGCTGATTGTATATCTAGGGTCCGAATAGTAAAATAAGTAGGAGTTAAATGGATGAATAACTCCATTTAGCTTGAACTGCAAAAAAAAAAGAAACAACTGGGGAGGAAATTTAAAGAGAAAGGTGACCTGCAGGTACACGAACGGTATAAAGCGCAAGCCAGAAGGGTAACGAGTGTGGTAAAAAAGCAAAAGCGGATTATGAAAGGAAACTAGCTATGCAAGCGGAAGAGTTCTTTCAGTATGCTGCAAGCAAAAAAAAATGTACACGGCAGAATGATTTTAAGGAATGACGATTGTGAAGAGGTCACTGAATCAGTCGATATAGTGGAATTACTGAGCGAGCACTTTGCAAGTGTGCTCCATTTCAATGTCACCACCTGGAAAGTGTCACCACTTTCCAGGTGGTGACATTGAAAAAATGAAGGAACCATTAGTTTATGCGGGAATTGTGATGAATGAAGTGGAGGTGAATAGTCTATTACAGAACCTTAATGTGAATACATCCTTGGGATTGGATGGTATACTGGCACGGGTCTTACGTGAAGCGGATAAAGAATTATCAGTGCCCTTGACCATGTTGTTTAATCTGAGTCTCGGGTCTGGTTTAGTCCCGAAGGTGTGGAAAGAGGGGAAAATAGTTCTACTGTATAAAGGAGTATCCAAGACTACTGTTGCAAATTACCGACCGATCAGCATATCAGGAGTCGTTGTCAAGGTCTTGGAGAAAGTAGTCAAGGGAAAAATACAGGAATGAATTGATGAAAATGAGATACTGTATACGGGGGACAGCATGGCTTTGTGAAGGGTAGATCATGTCTCAGTAACTTGCTCAAGTTTTATAACACAGTGACCGCTGAACTGGACTAGGGTGATGGGTTTACACTGATACTGCCAATATGGTATCCTCTCAAATTCCTGGCTAAGGCATTTGACAGGATACCACATGGAATTCTAATCCATAAACTACAACATAATGGAATGAATATAGGGTTGGTGAGATAAATAGGTGGGTGATTGATGGAGAGATATCAGAGAGTAGTTTATTCAGGAGTAGAATCCAAATGACGGCCTGTGACTAGTGGTGTGCCACAGGGTTCTGTTCTTGGACCACTGCTGTTTAATTTGTTCATTAACGATATAGGGAAGGATCTATGAGGAACAGTTCATTTGTTCATTGATGATGAAAAGTTGGGTAGAGCAATAATGAATGCAGAAGATGTCAAAATCTTGCAGGACGACTTGGATAGATTGGAGTTCTGGGCTAAGGAGAATGGATGTCAATTTAATGTGACAAAATGTAAGGTTATGCATTTTGGGGTGAAAAGATTAGCAGCAGTATACCACATTGGTGGAACTGTACTCCAGGAGATTGATGAGGCCAGGGACTTGGGAGTGTTGGTGGATAGGGAGATGAAGTTTAGGGGGCACATTGCAAAAGTGGTTAAATCAGCTCATCAACTCACTTGGTTGTTGAAAAATACTTTGACGAGCAGAGACAAGTAAGTTATTGTTCCTCTGTACCGAACCTTGATAAGAACTCATCTCGACTACTGTGCCCAGATTTGGCCACCTAGGTTCTTTCTTGATGGGGAGGAGGTGGAGAGGATCCAGAGGCGAGTGATCAAGAAGATAGCAGGTCTATGAAATGAACCGTATGAGAACAGGTTGAAGATTTGTGGGTTGCAGAAATTAGTTGATAGGCGGAAAAGTGGAGATATGATTGAGACATTCAATTTGCTACAGGGTTTCTACAGGATTAATTCAGAGGTCTGGTGGTGGGAGAACTAGGGGATACCTATAGAAGCTGGGCAAGAGTGTGGTTAGCAAGGGTGTTAGAGCTGGGGTCTTTACTTTTAGAGTGGTAAATGAGTGGAATAAGCTGCCAGAGTCTGTTGTGGGAGCTATGACGGTGAGTGAGTTCAAGGCAAGTTATGATAGATGCTGTGAGAATATAATTGTGCGGACATGATGTTTTGGGCCTCCTTCGATGAGTCTAAGGACTCCGTGGAGTCGCCCGTAATAGTAATAATAAAAACAGAAGATAAATCACTATGGAAGCTATCTAAAGTTCTCCGTACGGACCCCCCCCCCAACTTCCAGCCAATTCACAGAGAAAAAGTATAGTACAGAGATGAAAACGCTGAAGCTCTGGAGCTACAATGCAGTTTGAACTACACACATACGGATGTACCATTCGTTGAAAAAATTCATTCAATACACACTTTGTCAATGACGATATCTATCACATCTTACCATGTATATGCTGTCATCAGAAAACTTCCTGACAAAATCTCCAACAAAGTTATAAAGGCAATCCCTCATAAAGCTGTAATGCACATGGTTGCCATCTTCAACGCAATACTGAGACTCAATTCCTTCCCCCTCCCCACGATGGAAAATAGCAGACATAATTCTCTTCCCAAAACCAAGGAAAGCCCTGCAGTTCCCTTAGAACTATCATCCCATTAGCCTTCCTGTCATATCTAGGGAAAATAATTGAAAAAAAAAAAAATCTTAATCAGATTACAAGACACAGTAAACAAAGCCAACATCATTGCAGACCTAGATGAACAGTTTGGATTCCATGCCAATTACTGCACAACACAACGAGTTAATCAGATAACAGAATACATCGCTATAACTGGAGACAGCACACAGGTGCTTTTTTCTCGACATTGCTAAGGCTTTTGACAAAGTCTAGCACAATGGCCTTATCTACAAACTGCTAATTGCCCACTTTCCAACACATCTCAGCAAGCCACCGAAAGAAGAATCACAGCAGAAGTTCCAGAAGGCTCCCTACTGTCACCACTACTATTTAACATCTACATTGCCGATATTCCTAACACACCATCCACCATAATGCCAATCTATGACATTACAGTAATAACCAGATCGCTCATGCTGCACTTAGTAACCCAATGGCTACAAAATGCAGTAACAAACCCAGAGGGATGGTTGAGAAAATGCAGAATAGACATGAATAGTGATAAAAGCTCTGCAGTCCTCTTCACAAGAAAGAAGACAACCCACTAAGGTGGAATGACAATGTTTAATGTCGCCATTCAATGGCAAACTAACACCAAATATCTCAGCATACACTTGGACAGACGTCTCAACTTTGGCTCCCACATCACATGTGGCTGCAGCAGAGCCAACAAAGCCATAGCAATAGTGTACCCTCTGATCAATCGGTGCCAATTCAGCACCAAAAACAAACTGTGTATCTACAAGGTGGCCATCAGGGACATCCTAACTTATGGTTTGTCAGCATGGGTCACATTGCCCCTCAAACATCAGAAAACTGCAAACAATTCAAAACAAGTGTCTGCATGATATTTGACCTGCTGTGGTTTGTCAGGAACTCCCAACTGCACTGCGGCACAATGGAATACAAGTACAAAAGTCAAATATAATTTTTTTCATGAATAAAAAGGAAAGATCAAGGGAATGCAACTTACATAGCCTTGTGAATAGAATAATACGGGATATGATTGAGACATAAGTTGGTTAGGTTTTTTTTAACAGATTAATGTTGAGGAGATTTTTCATAAAGTAGAGGGAGGCAAGGGTAGAACTAGAGGCCATTCTTGGAAGGTGTGAGCAGCAGGGGAGTGAGAAGAAGTTTCTCTGTATGGATAGTGATTGGTCAGTGGAATGCATTGCCTGAAAGCATAGTGAGTGAGGAAACTGTTAAGGCATGGCTCAATGATCTTTTTGCATGAGAGAGTATAGACCTCATACAATGAGTCCATTGACTCCATGGAGATCAGATGCTATTTGTTTTTCTATTTTTTTTAACATTTTATTATTTCTCAGATAAATTACATACATTATATGAAGGCAATTATGCATATCAAATACTTTCTCTTACATAAAGTTGTTTTTTAAATAATAATAATAACAATAACTGTTTACAACATATATTATTATAATATTCATAATGATGATTATTACAGATGTTTCTTTGCAATTTTACACTCTATATATACAATATCAATGGATATAATCACTCTATATTGCATACTTTTGTTACAGTTATTACATACATTACATACTTTTGATTACATATGATACATTACTTACATATGTTTACATATGATACATACATTACATACATTGTTTTTTTGTGATAAGTACATTACATGCACTTGGTTACATATGATACATCTTGGATGAGAACTAATTTCTCTGCTTTCTTCCTGGAAGCTTATATTTAAGCTTATCTGAGGATGACACCAGTTGGTTATTATTATTATTATTTTTTTTTTTTTTTTTTTGCTATGTTGGGAAGCTACGGAATCTCTGATTGAGAAATTCGCGCATGCACGCACGCACGCACGCACGCACGCACGCACGCACACACACACACACACACACACACACACACACACACACACACACACACACACACACACACACACACACACACACACACACACACACACACACACACACACACACACACACACAATAACTTGGAATGTATTGATGCGTCGCTGAAACTGGAAGCCTGAACGAATATATTGTGTTTCATTAAGTTTGTATGGTATTTTGGGTGCGTGTTTCTTGTTCGTAGTATGTCCTTAGAGCTCTTTTCAGGCTATTGTAGTTTGTAAGGTTTCTGTATTCAAAAGGTAATTTGTTTATCATGTCTGGGATGTAGAAGTTTCGCGTGGCCTTTCCGTAGTGATTATTGTATTTATATGTGATATAATTAATTGTCTGAAGTCTTGTTATACGGTATGTATTTCTGACTGTCCTGTAGTTTGCCAAGCATCGAAATAATGTTTTAGCAAAGCTGCATAGTGACATAAATGTTTCTCTGTCAGTATTTTGTGTTCTGACATTGCAATGTATATAAGGTCGTTATTTTCTCTTTGTTCCCAAAAGATCAGTTTTATCATTTTGTATTGTAGCGACATTAATCTACAGTGGTATCTCGCTAATCCGAACTTCTTTAGTCCGAACCCTCCAGTAATCCGAACGGCGGTTTGAAAGAAAAAAGTTTCATTTATTAAGTATTATTATTTTGTGTACTATTATTTTTATTTAATAATTATTATTTTAACTATTATTATTTATTTTGTTATTATTACAGTACAGTATTTTTTTCATACTGTCAATTGTATGGTTATACTGGTGGCCTATTTTGATTTATTGTGTGTTCACATTTGCATTTTTATACTGTACAGTACGTACTGCATTGTCGGCATGAATCACAAATATACACAAAAAGAGGAAATTCAGAACTTGCATAATTTGGTTAAAAATATAAATCCAGATGTTGATATTTCAGAAACAGATGTTACGGAATGGATTACAGGTAGAACCGAAAGTGAATTCGAAATCAAAATAGATGCTGAAATTATAAATTAAAAATACTACAGAATATATTAGAAGACGATGATGACCATGAAGAACTCAAAGAAAAAAAAGTAAAACATGAAGAGGCAGTTTTAATGTGTATAGAATGTGCTAAGCAGAATGATATGCCATTCCACAAAATTTTGTTGCTAATACAGCTCCGAGAAGAAGCATTCGAAAAACGTTTAGCGTCCAAGAAGCAAAAGAAAATCAGTGAATTTTTTATAAAGAAATAAAAAACTTTTTGTGTGTGTTATTTTGTGAAATTTTTTTTTGGTGTTGTGTACAAGAAAGTGATATCTTTTACGCAAATTAAGTTACGTACTGAACTATGCAATTTTATTAAATCAGAATCCTCAACAATACAGGTGCATACAAATTAAATTTTTTACTAAAGTAAACTTGTGTACCATTTTTGTTTGTTTGTTTGTTTTACATTACAGTATAGTAGCTTTTTTCTATCAGTTAATTTATTTACAGAATTAAATTGATGTACCATTAGAATCTGATTATTTTTTTTAATGCTAGTTATTGTTGTCTCTTGGAGAAAATTCGCTAATCCGAACTGTTCGCTAATCCGAAAGAGCACGGTTTTTATTAGTTCGGATTAGCGAGATAGCACTTTATTTAATTTGTAGCGTGCACAGAAAGCATACGTTGTTATAGCGTATCTTAGTATATTTTGGCATAGTGCTTTGCATATTAGTGTTTTTAGGCATATGGGAACTATGTCTTTTAACCTGTAGAGTTTGCCACTTATTGTTCGGAGTTTGTTGTGTAGCTGGTTTATGTGGCTATTTAAGTTCATATCTGCATCGAAGTAAATTCCAAGGTATCGGATTGTTTCAACCTGAGTGACTGTAGTAATAATAATAATAATAATAATAATATTGTAGTAGTAATAATAATAATAATAATAATAATTATTATTATTATTGTTATACTTTAATGGTAATAAATGAGTATACCTGTGTTCTTCATTTGTATACTTCTAGATAGCTTTATCCAAAGGGAGCATTCATTACAATAGCTTGAACATTTTGCATCTCTGCTCATGTTCCAACAACAGTGTTCACTATGATCTCCTCCTTGAGACTGTTTCTTAAGGAGGAGAATATATTTTCAAGTGGTTACTTTTTTTTGCCTCCTGACAGAATGGATAAATCCATCCAATCTTCATAGGAAATCACAATTTGTTATGTTATGCATATTATCAGCAACTACAATAGAGGAAATTATTATTTAATTTGGTAGTGACTACATACTCTGAAGGAACTTTCCACAAAATATTACAGCATAATTAAACTGAATTTCCACATATTATACATACATGAAGAAAAAAAACTGAATGAACACTTCATGTACATAACCTAACTTTGTGGTTAGCCACACAGTTAGGTTATTATTATTATTATTCTGGTCTCCATGGAGTCAAAAGACTCATCGTGGGAGGTCCTTCCTAAGACATACAGTCTATCAAAACTCGAGTGGAGGATCCCCCTAAGAAACACAAAGTCTATCATACCACTCCTTAAACTCATTGACCGTTCTCACTCTCACCACTCCATCAGGCAATGCATTCCATGGTCCAACCACCCTCCATGAAAAGAAACCACTCCTCAATCTGTCGCTCACAGTTTCCTTTCGTAACTTCCAGGGATGGCCTCTTGCCATCACTTCTTCCCGCTGTTCAATCAAGCGAAAGAACTCCCCAGTGTCAACCCTGTAACCACCTCTCAACAGTTTAAAAGTCTCAATCATATAACCTCTCCTTCTATCCACCAAATTCTGCAGTCCACATTCCCTCAGGCGATCCTCATAACTAATATTGTACAGTCCTGAAACCATCTTTGGTATCTGCCTTTGTACCCTTTCCACAGTTAATTTATACCCTTCAAATCCTGGGGACCAAATCTGAGAACAATAGTCAAAGTGTGGTCTGATCAGAGACTTACACAACATAGTTCCAGAGTAATACAATACTTTCCTTAATATTAAGTATGATCATCAATTAATAATCCAAGTTTTAATTTCTATACTGCAACAAAGATAAGCACAAATAAAGTGAGAATTAATACAACTCGCTTTGTTATTCCTTCCACTCTTATGTTGCTGTTGTTAATTGAAATCAGAAACTAAATGAAACAGGTCAAATGTAGTCACTATCTTTTGTGTTGGCAGCAGAATGAAGTTTGACTCAGAAGTGCAGCAGCTAAGCCAAATGTTTTAGTTTATGTTGAAAAATATTGAAACAATTATGATGATATACTTAGTAGGCAGCATGAAATCATGCCATGGCATAAGAAGCTACAAGGGAAGAATGCCAGAAATGGATGAGGAATTAAAACTTGTTAATTTCTTATCCAGTAATAACTATATTATTATAATCACTATAAAGGACTTTATCAGCCTGAGTATGCAGGCTGATAAAGTATTGCTCGAAGAAAACATTATCAGCCTACATATCCAGGGCCAAAAGGATAAACTAATAGGAATTAAATGGATGAGCTGCAAAATAAGATAATGTTATAGAGAGAATATAAATAAAAAAGGTGATCAACATGTGCAAGAGCAAGCAATACAAAGTGCAGACAGGAAGGTATCTAGCATGTCAGAAGGACTAAATCAGATTATGAGAGGAAATCCGCTAACCATAGCAAAGGAATGTTTCACTATTATTATTTAATTTCCAGTTATTATTTTAATTCCTAAAGAAATATTTCACTATTATTATTATTATTATTATTATTATTATTATTATTATTATTATTATTATTATTATATACAAAGGAACGTCGCCTTCGACCGCAGGCGGAAAACAGCCAACGCAGAAAACAACCGCAGGCAGTAAACAGCTATCAACAACAGAGGGAATTAAAAACAAAGAAAACAACAACGGAAACCCAGGTGAGCCATCTTTAAATGCATTACTCGAAAATAGATTACAAAACCTAAAAGACTGTTTAACCGATTTTGTTGGAGAACTATTTAAAAAACATACCGCACAAATTACAGAAAAATTTAACCAATACGAGGCATTTATTAAATTTAATAATAACTCGATAGAAGATATGTTACAGACCGTTAGAGAAATTAAAAACTGCATCAAAGAGCTAACTGAAAGACAGCATAATTTAATTAAAGAAACAACGGACCTACGGCAAGAACTAAACTCTCTAAAGCAACAGTACGAGCTCTCAAACCAACAGCAGCACAAAAATGACCTCCTCATAAATGGTCTCCCAGAAATAGCTACGGAACCTCTAAGAGACACTGTAATACAACTAAGCCAAAAAATCGGCTCCCCCATTGAACCAAGAGACATCCAGTCAGTGCATCGGTTACCACAAAAAAGGAAAAGAGAAAATAATATCCGTCCTTCTCCCGTCGTAGTGCGACTCACCAACAGCCTAACAAAAACCACACTTATAAAAGCTAGCAAGATTAAAAATCCAGTAGTAAAGGATCTGAAAGGAGACCACGACAACACCCCAATATACTTGTCTGAATACCTTACTCCACACTATCAGAAAATATTCTACCAAGCAAGGAAAGTAAAAACAGAAAACAATTACCAGTTTATATGGATAAGAGACTGCAAAATATTCCTTAGAAAGACACAAGACTCAAAACCAATCGAAATAAAATCCGTAGATGACCTCAACAGGCTGACACATTGAAAGGAAGATTGACAACTCGTAAAGAAGGACCAGTACCCTACCCAACATGGAAGCACACCACCAAGCAGACGTAATCACCCCGGAACATGATAATTGCCACATTCTGAAATCAATATCAGAATGGAAACAACTGACAATCCCCAAAAAAGGACTGTCTATTCTCCACATCAACATCAGAAGCATTCAAAAATACTGGCTGACCCTGCAAGCTTATCTGAAGGAAGATATAGACGAAATAGACATTTTAATACTGACTGAAGTATCTACGACAAACGAAGAGGCATCCTCCTACCAAATGCCACACTTCCAACAACACAAACACTGCAGACAAACAAAACGAGGCGGTGGTATAATAATATTTACCAAACATAAACTAGAAGTAACAGAAATAAACTATAAATTAGAATACGCAGAAAACATATGCATCGAAATTAAAAACATCAAACAAGAAAACTCCCTGATATTAAACGCAATATACAGACCACCCAACTTAAGCACCACAAAATTCCTAGAAGAACTAAACAGATGGCTTTCAGCCACGAAAGTAGGCACCTCAAAATACTTGATAATAATAGGAGACATTAATATAAACATTAGCAACATAAATAACAACACAGAACAATACCTAGACCTATTATCGGCATATAACATAACCCCATCCATACAGTCATATACACGAGAAGAGATAGTCGGAAACACAACAACCTCAACCTGCATTGATCATATAAATATAAGGGCCCCTCCAAACAGCCACACAGCAGCAGTCATAACATGCAAACTAGCAGACCATTATTTCACAGCATTGCAGTTACACACTGAACCAGAACCCATAAAAATCACTGAGACTACAAAACAGTATCATAGCATCGTAAACGAAGCAATAGTGAACGATGAAATCAAAAAAACAGACTGGATGCAGATAGCATCTTTAGACTCTGCTGAAGCTGTATATAATAATCTTAAACTTGCATTTAACAAAATATACAACAAAGCATTAACAAAAATAAAAATACGCCCCCAAACGAAACAAAATCCATGGATAACAGACAACATACTAACAGACATACAAAGAAAAGATGCCCTATGGAAACAACTTAAGAAGTCACCGAACAATATCGCTTTAAAAACTGAATACAAAAGAAAACGGAATCTCCTAACAACCCAGATTCGAACGGCAAAAAGAAACTATTACAGCAACAAATTAACAACAGCTCAGAATGACATAAAGGAAACCTGGCGCCTGATTAATGAAATGCTGGATAATATACACAGAACCACTGCCACAGAAACAATAAAACACAGCTTTGCCTGCAACCCCAAATCCCTCAAACAGTTGGCAAACAACTTTAATCAGCACTTCGTGAACTCTGTCCAAAAGCTACAAGAAACAACCTTTCCTCACACACACGAACATTCTCCACTAGGTCCACGAGCAACCCAGTCGATGTGGTTCCCCACAGTAACAAAAGAAGAACTATCACTGGCAATTCAACAAATTAATCCTAACAAAGGACCGGGGATAGACGGAATCAGACCAAAAGACATAAAGAAACACTCAACCGACCTACTTCCAGTTATACAAAAACTGTTAAATAAAATCTTCGAAACGGGACACATACCTGAAACACTGAAGACTGCATTAATCACACCCATACACAAACAGGGGAAAAGAAACATAATAAGTAATTACAGACCTATCGCCACGCTGCCTGTAATCAACCAAATCATGGAACGCATTGTACATCAGAAACTCTCCACATACGTTGAAAAATTTCAAATCATACCCAAAACACAATATGGCTTTCAAAAAAATAAAGGAACAGCAACACTCCTGGAAGATTTCACAGATCTAATAAACGCTGCATTGGATAAAAACAGAATAACATTAGTGGTATTCATTGACCTAACAAAAGCATTTGACACACTAACACATAAAACCTTGTTAACAAAACTTACCCATATCGGAATTGGAGGTTGTCTACTCCAGTGGTTTAAAGCATACACGAAAAACAGAAAGCACATCACACGTATAGGATCAGCACACAGCAAAGAGGTACATGTAACCTGTGGAGTACCGCAAGGAGCTGTCCTATCTCCCATTCTATTTAACATATACACACACGACATAAGCCAACTCCCCCTAAAAAGTAAAATCTTCCAGTATGCAGACGACACTGCCATAGTATCCATTCACAACACCGCAAATATCGCTTACAAAAATATGCAACACGACATCAATCAAATCACTAACTGGTTAACCGAAAACGGCATATATATAAACCCTGGAAAAACAAAGCTAATGATATTCAAAAACCCCCAAACCCTGCCCACAGAAACAAAATATCTCACTATTAAACATTCATCCTCCTATACACAAAGTGCAGAACCTAAAATCACAACCATCACACAGGTGAAAACAACACGCTACCTTGGACTTCACTTCGATGCAGATCAAAGTTGGAATAGCCATACAAACTACCTACATACCAAGCTTAGGATAATAGCAAGTAAACTATACAGATTAAAAGACATTGCCCCAACCCACATAAAAATACTAATCTATAGAGCATTATGTGAAAACATTTTAAGATATGCAATCACATCATACGCATTCTGCGCAGACTACAGACTTAACAGGCTACAATGGTTGCAAGATAAAATGATAAAACTGATATTCTGGGAACAACCCACTCTTATGCAGGAAGCACGGACAAAACACAAAATATTTAAGGTGAAACAATTACGCCACTACACAGTCATGTTAAAACACTACTACAGCCCAACATATAGAGTAACCAGAACAACATATCAAATAACAAGACCACAGTCAACAAACTACATAACATATAAGTACAACAATCAGCACGGCAAAGCCACCCGAAACTTCTATGTACCTGACATGATAAACAAACTGCCGTTCGAGAACAGAAACCTAGGAACATACAGAGAGCTGAAACAGGCACTATATAAATATTATACCGAGAATGAAAATTAGAGCAATTCCTGTTTCTCTCTTCCCCACCACACACACACACACACACACACACACACACACACACACACACACACACACACACACACACACACACACACACACCTATGACAACCCCCCCTCTCCAAAACTATCACTACAAGAACACAAAGCAACAAACACACCATGTCTAAATCCAACCCTATTTTCTCAAAAAAAAAAAAAAAAAAAAAAAAAAAACTGTAATAGCAGTCGAAGTCTTTCAAGCACGTACCAACAAACAGTAAAATCAACACCTGGCTTGTGACCACTATAGGAACACAACCATGAAACCACCACCCTCTGTCATCTATTATCTTCCTCAGATAAGCTCTGCTAAGCTTCGAGGAAGAAAATTACTAACTTGCAAGTATCTGTTATACACACTTGTAATGCGTTATAAATATTATATACATATAATTACTACAGCAACTATGTATGCAATTCATCTGAGACATAAAAAAAAAAATTCTGTATAATCCTTATTGTAAATACTGTAAATATTATTATTGTATGTAACTTATACTGAGACATAATAAAAAAAAATTATTATTATTATTATTGAATTGTGTGTGTACAATTCAATACAATGTACCTTAATACAATGCTGCATTACTGCATTGTATCGTGAATTGTGTGCACATTGGTGCCAATCCATATTTAGCTAGTTTAAAAAAAAAAATGTATATTCATATTTATAAAATGTACTCTGCATTTTGTATATCAAATTTTCGTACTGTACAGAAAAGATAATGTCTTTCATTGTGTGTGTGCAGATACTCTGTGTGATAATAAACCTTATCATTTTCATTGTAAAAACAAAAACAAATAAGTTGTTTATAAAAAATAATAATAATAAAAAAAATAAAAAAAATTATTATTATTATTATTATTATATTCTAAATTCAAAAATTCTGTACAAACCTTATTGTAAATATTATAAATATTATTATTGTATGTAATTTATACTGAGACATAATAAAAAAAAAAAAATTATTATTATTATTATTATTATTATTATTATTATTATTATTATTATTATTATTATTATAGGACAATTCCATTGAGTACAGACTCATTGAAGGCGGCTCTAACATTATACCTAACGCTGTAGAATATTTCTGCAATAGATATCATACTTTGGACTAATTTACAGTCCTGGTACCCACAACAGACTCTGGCAATCCATTCCGCTCATTCACCACTCTTGAAGCAGAAATATAGTCGCTCCCCCGCTTACCATTTTCTTTCTCAGTTTCCAAGGATGGCCGCTGGTTTATCCACTACCACCAGACCTGTTCTGAAAAATTTCTTCAGTATTATTGTTATTACTATTATCACAGGCAACTCCAAGGAGTCCTTAGACTCATCGAGGGAGGTCCTAAACATCATATCAAGAACAACTATTCGGCATTATCTCGGTATCTATCATACTTTGCTTTGATCTCATTTACAGTCATGGCACCCACAACAAACTTTGGCAGCTTATTCCATTCATTCACCACTCTCCAAGTAAAAAACCTAGTTCTAACACCCTTGATAATACACTCTTGCTCAGTTTCCATGGATGGCCCCTAGTTCTCCCATCACCATACCTGTTCTGAAAAATTTTCTCTGAATTAATCTTGTAATCTTAATCTTAATCTTAATCTTAATCTTGTAACGCTTCAGTAATTTGAATGTCTCAATCATATCACCCCTTTTCTGCCTATCAACCAATTTCTGTAACCCACAGATCTTCAACCTGATCTTATCAAGGCTCGATGAAGAGGAATAATATCTTGTTTATCTATGCTTATCAAAGTTTTCTTCAGTAACCAAGTGATTTTATGAGCTGATTTAGCCACTTTTGCAATGTCCCCCCTTAAACCTCAACTCCCTATGCATCAACACGCCCAAATCTCTGGCTTTGTCAACCTCCTGGAGTACAGTTCCACCAAAGTGATATACTGCTGCTAATTTATTCACCCCAAAATGCATAACCTTACTACATTTTGCTACATTAAACTGACATCTATTCCCATTAGCCAAGACTGCCAATCTATCCAAATCATCCTGCAAAATTTTGACATCATGTGCATTCACAATTGCTCTGCCCAACTTTGCATCATCAGCAAATAAATGAACAGTTCGTCTCAGATCCTTTCCTATATCATTAATGAAAAAATTAAATAGCAGTAGTTCAAAATCAGAACCCTGTGGCACACCACTAGTCACAAGCCGTCTTTTGGACTCAACTCCCGAATAAATCACTCTCTGGTATCTCTCCATCAACTACCCTCCTATCCATCTCACCAACAATCCATCCCCATGTGCTACAGTTTACTGATTAGAATTCCATGTGGTATCCTGTCAAAGACCTTAGCAAAGTCCAGCAGCATCACTGTAAATCCATTACCCTTATCCAGTTGAGCCGTCACTGTATTATAAAATGTTAGCAAGTTACTGAGGCATGATCTATCTTCACAAAACCATGCTGTCCTTCATACAATATCCCATTTCCATCTATCCATTCCTGTATTTTGCTCTTGACTAATATCTCCAAAACATTGACAACGATTCTTGATATGGTAATCAGTTGGTAATTTGCAACTTCAGTCTTGGAACCTCCTTTATGCAATGGAACTATTTTCCCCTCTTTCTACTCTCTTGGGACTAACCCAGAGCTGAGACTTAAATTAAACAATATGGTCAAGGGAACTGACAATTCCTTTGCTGCTTCACGTAAGACACAAACTCGTATACCATCCAATTCCACAGATGCATTTGCATTAAGGTTCTGTAATATACTATTCACCTTCATTTCAATCACTTCACTTCCTGTATCAGCCATTCGTTCTCTCATTCCTATATCAGCCATTTGTTCTCTCATTCCTGTAATATTACAGACTGGATGATATACTCTTGCAAAGTGTTCGCTTAGTAATTCTACTATTTCAGTTGATTCAGTCCTCCCTGCCATCGGCATTCTTTAAAATCATTTTGCTGTATACATTTTTTCTTTTACGTGCAGTATAAGTAACAGAGGGCAGAATACTGCTATGAAATCATGGAAACCCACATTAATCGTGAATAATGAACGATTTGGAGATATCAGCATTAAACGTGGAATTTTCCAAGGTGATTCCTAGTAACCATTGTTCTTCAGCATTTATTTGATACCTTTGCTATGATTCTGAAGAAAACAAAACTTGGATACGAAATTCCTAAATGTAATATTAAAATTTCCCATCTGTTGTATATGGATGACTTGAAGCTATATGGAAAATCGGCCCAGCAAATAGACTATTTATTGAACATAGTTAGTATTTTAAGTCAGGATATCAAAATGGAATTTGGTTTAGATAAATGGGCAATTTTATCTCTTAAACGAGGAAAAATTAATGACACTAGCAATATTAATTTTGATCAAGAGAAATATATAAAAGCAATTTCATCTGACAAATACTATAAATACCTAGGAATATTAGAAGCCAATGATATTCTCCACTCGAAAGTTAAACAACAGGCAGCATCAGAATATATCAAATGAGTTAGAAATATTATGAAAAAAAAACTAAATGGGTTAAACACAATTAGAGCAATGAATTCTTGGGCCTATACCAGTGATCCGATACACAGCTGGCATAATAAATTGGAAAAAAGAAGACCTAGAAAAACTAGACTGCAAAACTAGAAAACTAATGACTATGCATCATGCATTACATCCACGAAGTGATGTTGACCGGTTTTACCTTCCGAGGAGAATAGGTGGACGCGGTCTGCTGCTAGTGAGACAGACTGTGGAAGAAGAAGAAATTGATTTAAGAAATTACATTGACAATAGCTCTCAGCCAATGACTCAAGCAATTATACAAGAGGGCCTTCTAAAAGCAACAGGAAACAAATCCGATTACAAAAAAGAACTACAAAATATCCGATATATGCGCTGGAAAAATAAACCTTTGCATGGCCAATTTCTTCGAGATACTGAGGACAAAATTGACGTGAACGAGACATGGCAATGGCTACTACAAGGATACATTAAAAAAGAAACAGAAGGATTTATTCTAGCAGCACAAGAACAGGCATTACAAACTAATGCAATCAAAGCAAACATTTTCAACATAAATAATAACAGCAAATGCAGATTATGCGATCAGAAAGATGAAACTGTAGAACATCTAATCAGTGCCTGCAGCAAAATAACACAAACTGACTATAAATACTACCATGATCAATTGGCCAAAATGGTTCATTAGCATGTTTGCAAACAATATGGTTACCTACTCTTGATAACTGGTGGTGGCATAAAATAGAGACTGTATTGGAAAACGAAACAGCAAAAATTCTCTGGGACTTTAGAATACAAATTGATCGGCATTTGTAACACAATAGACCTGACATCACAATTATCGAACACCGACAGGTTTGGATGATATTGCAGTACCCAGTGATAACATCAACAACAAAGAACTGGAAAAAATTACTAAATATCGAGATCTGGCAATCGAAGTTGGCCGACTGTGGCTTAAACACACCAAAGTCATTCCATTAATTATCGGTGCACTTGGCGCAACTTCAAAGAAGCTGTCGAATTATTTACAGCAATTAAAAATCAATGAAGTGACCCCATATGACTCCATATGACCTACAAGTAATGCTGTTTTTTTGTAGGTCATATGGGGTCATTTAGTTCCCCATATTACCTAAAAAAACAGCATTACTTGGAACAGTCCATATTTTACGAAGCTACCTGACGGACTAATAATAGATTCTTGGGTAGAATCTGAATGGTTCTGAATCACCAGTCAAATTTTTATTTATATGATATCTTGTTTTGATTGTGTATCAGTTATGTGAATAAAATAATAATAATAATAATAATAATAATAATAATAATAATAATAATAATAATAATAATAATAATAATAATAATAATAATGTAAGGCCCGTGAATCCCGATGAAAGCGTAGATTCATTCTGTGCGCTACGTTGCTCTAAGTCAGACTAAATTTCAAGTCTAGTCGCCGACTTGAAGGATGTTTTCGAAGTCTACTTGTTCACGAGTTTCGATCTCTGTCACAGTCAAGAGGGTTATTTCTACCGTAAACTCGAGTTGCTTTTCGTCCCGTAAATTTAAATCTACAGTATAACCCACATTATTTCCGACAGTAACATGTCCTTTTAGGTTTAGGTAACAAGACATGGCAGCAGTTGTTTCCCAGTCTCTTCATCGGTAGCAACTGAACAATTATTGGTTAGGAATGGGCCAACTATCAATATTTGGTTACCGGTTGATGATATAATATATATATTCCAATCCCATATTCTTTTCTTTATTTACCATTTAAGTCGAATGCTGTCAAATTCCTTACCAAAATCTATCAGTAAAACTGAAAACTGTGAATCCATTTCTTTAATCCAACTTAGCATTAAATTTATTATACAATACCAGAGAATTGCTGAACCTAGACATTCATTTAGTTAATATATGATATTCTTGCATAGGAACTAATAGATTGCTTTACTTTTTATTCCTTAACGATATCTTCCACTTTTATTCTTGATTTTGCATGCGGTATAAGGATAAAATTGTTTTCAGTTGTATGTTGCCTGTGCAGCCATTTTCTATTATATATACCCGCCACCCACCCACATTCTATTTTGAATTCTTTAGACGAAAACCGACAGCAAAAACAGACGATGGTATCCATACATAAACCTTCCAAGGAATCTCTGCATCCCATTTGAACAACCTTGATATAAACCCAGCAGAAATCCCGTTGAATAATTGATACTCTTCGGAACTCTTACCAAATCCGCAGCACCCTTCACCAACCCGTCGTACAAGTTGCAACAAATTGCAATACTCATCACTCTAGAGTATTCTCTCAAATCAGACCGAGCAATTATGAAACAGCCCCCCGCCACATCCACATGTAACTAATTGGTATCCGTTGAGATAATTTTAATGTACGGCCATCTCTAATTTGCTGCTGGACGTCCACCATTCGTATAGATTGACTCATGTTCAGCAGTATATCAATTCAGTAGCATCTCTTCTTCGTTATTCTAGCCATTCCAATGACTGTCGCTGAGAAGTTGAAGATCAGGGAAGAACTCACAATTACGACTTGCTTTGTCTATTTACACATATTTCGAAACCGACGATGTTTGAAATGGGTGAATTGATCAGTTTTTATAGGAAACTGCATCGATGATGTAAAGTGCTCGGTATTTTGTCTATTATTACATCATAAGGAGGCAAATGTTAAAACCGTTCACTTCTTTTCTTTCTATTTAGTGTCATAAAGCTCTTGTTATGATGTTTGCCTAACAATGCAATAGAAAGGGTAACAAACACTGGCCAAAAGCAACACTTCCTTTCCAAGTTTTTGAAAGCGGTGTCAGCTATAGTCATCTAGATTCATTCTGAACAAATCAGAAGAAAGATTTCTTTTATCGTCCCTTAAACTCAAGAAAATCGACCGTAGTACCCACATTATTTCAGACAGTGACATATCTTGTTAGGGTTAGGTACCAAGAGAAGGCAGCACTTGTTTGCCAGCCTCATCATTGGTGGCTGCTATAATTAGTGATAGACATGGGCCAGCTATCTTTGGTTGGCTACCGGTGGAGATTGAACTGCCCAATAAGTCTCCAAAAGCTAGGTAGGGTATAAAGATTCTGCCTACTCCCTATTAAGGAATAAAAAGAGCTAGTTGATTTTTTTGAATATTGTTAGGTTTTACTTCGTTTTTATCTTGATACACTCTGAATGGAAAGACGCCATCGATCACCGTAGCGTGTGTGGATCAAACAGCGAATTCCTTTCCCTTAATAAGATGTAGGAATCACTTCCAGTGCGATGACCGCAGCAATATATTCCACACATGTACAGTATTCATCAACTGGAATCATAGAAATTTCTTGTTGAAGGCATTTAATCAGGTCCTGAAGTGATGTGGGACGGATGTCACTTGCCCTCACCCAACGATTCCATTCATTCCATAGATGCTCAATATGTTTAAAATCCAGGATGGCTGAATTCCAATCAAGTGTGGGAAATACATGCCCAATGACCTCGCAGTTACAGCAGTAGCAACCTTATGGCATAGCGCATAGTCTTGCTGAAAGAGATCATGGTCAGTTCCTTAGAAACATCACGCAATAGGAAGCATTGCCTTTTCAAAAATGTCCTGTTACCTCTAGACACAAATACAAATATACCACAAACAGATATCTGAATCCATGGAATTTCAGTTGGGGTAACGCACTCTGATAAGAGATCTTCAGCAAGCATTAGCCACACGGACACCGATCCATCCGTTTTGTAGAACGTTTGGCGTGAATCGTCGCTCCACAAGACAGCTATCTAAGATTCTATGTTCTGCTGTATACGCTCTTTGAACAACTGAACACGATTCTGTTTAAGGTTTAGGTAATGTGGGACATGTATATTGTGGCCCTGCCATGGAATCCCATGTTCTCAGCTTCAGCTTTGAAAGCTTTTGTGAGTGCTTTAGCGATGCTCCGAACTCCACATTGAAAGTGTCAGCCTACGAATGGTGTTTTTGTTTCGTTTTTTTTTTTTCATATTTACCTTCGCAGCACCGATCGATCATGTTCGGCGAGTATGGTTAGTTGTCCACGGCGGGAAACACTTTTAGACTCCCTGCAGTACCATGTCAGTATAGTACCACTGACTGTAGACCTGGGATGGCTCAATTTCTCAACAATTTGTCGTCAAAATAGGCGTGAAGTATGACATCCTCTCTTAACATCTGTTTCGGACTCTGTCAGGTCATCTTCTCTCAGCTATTTCGCCCGACGCATTTGTACTGATTTGTAATCATATTTCTCGAATTTATATGCGCTACAAATACGTGACTCGTTATATAGCACTGTCTACCTACTGTTGATTTCTTTGCAAGCAGTGTATTTTATGCAGACAGTTCTTGCTGTCTATTGCCAATCACTTTAAGTCGCATATCGATTCAGCTCTAGTCAAGTTTTCACCATCTTTATTTTCAACACTTTTACACAGGTATGATAATTAACATTCCTTCTTTTTAACCCTATTAAATTAAAGCTTTGAATATTAGTTGATACAAATAGTCTGCTCCATCGCCTAAACCAACTTGGCCTGATTTTCCCCCCTCACAAAGATTATTCTAGAAATCTGGAACCTGTATGAAAACGAAGTCGCTACCCATGCTAACAGCATATTATATAAGCAGAGAAATCGACTATATCTTTAAAATAACTACTAATTATGAATCATAATTTCGACCAACAAACAGTCGGTCATTAATAGGCTAAATGATTAAAGGAAATGTAGTGACATCTTAAATTGTAACTAATTTAATCAAAAAAAAAAAAAATCAGTCAAATATTTGGGCCTCTGTATCGATATGAATATGGTGCTGTACTTCCACACCACGTTTTTAAGAAATAAGTTTAGGTTTATAATTAATAGAATATATTATATTAAAAAATTAGTAAATGCAGCATTCTTGGTAAATTCCTCACTGCAATATGGCATCACCTGTTGGGATGGGGATTATTACAACAAACTGATTCCATTAATAAGAATACAAAGCAGAATAATTAGAGCCATAACTTCGCACATTCAACCAACAATCTCTTTGTCATGCATAATCTTCTACCATTACAGAAATTATATCTCTATGGTTGTCAATTATACGTTAAAAGTAACGCTGAGAGTTTCTTCTTATATACTGTAGTCTATGGATTAGGCTGCGACCGGAACTTGCTGGTAGTACCCAAGGCAAACAAAGATATTTTTCATAAATGCTTCGAACCTAGCGACAAGCAGCTACAATAAACTTCCAAATTAATTCAAATGTAAAACCGCAGCTTATGAATTCAGAAAAAGATTGAGAAACTTTGGGACTAAACAATGCTCACAATTACTTAAAACGTATAGTATAAGAGATCATTATAACTCACATATCATATCCAATTAAGGTACCAATATTCTAACTAGTTCATTCACTTAGGAGACAAATATATTAACACGTACGTCAAATCACACCATGTAAGATGAGTTCTCATAAATACGTTCACTGGACTGGCAGTGACTGTTTGGAACTAATTTATTTCTTTAGTAACCCGTATGGGTACTGCCCTTGGTTACACATAAATACACAAACAGTCACTGCCAGTACAGGAAATATAATGATAGCTGGCGTGATTAGTATTTGGCCTTCTTCGGTGAGTCTGTAAACCCCTGGAGTTCACTGTTAATAATAATAATAATAATAATAATAATAATAATAATAATAAACTGCCTATGCATCCCGATAAAAGCGTCGATTGCATACTATCCACTAGTGTTGCTCTTAGACTAAATTTCCAGTCTAGTCGCCGACTTGAAGTTTCGAAGCCTACTTGTTCACGTGTTTCGATCTGTCACGGTCAAGAGGGTTTTTTCTACCGTAAACTCTAGTTGCTTTTCGTCCAGTAAACTTAAATCTACAGTATAACCCACATTATTTCCGACAGTAACATGTCCTTTTAGGTTTATGTAACAAGACATGGCAGCAGTTGTTTCCCAGTCTCTTCGTCGGTAGCAACTGAACACTTATTGGTTAGCAATGGGCGAACTATCAATATTTGGATATCGGTTGATGATATATATATATTCCAATCCCATATTCTTTTGTTTATTTACCATTTAGGTCGAATTCTATCAAATTCCTTACCAAAATCTATCAGTAAAACAGAGAATCCATTTCTTTAATCCAACTCAGCATTAAATTTATTATACAATACGAGAGAATTGCTGAACCTAGTCCTTCCTTTAGTTAATATATGATATTCTTGCATAGGAACTAATAGATTGCTTTACTTTTTATTCCTTAACGATATCTTCCACTTTTATTCTTGATTTTACTTGCGGTATAAGGATAAAATTCTTTTCAGTTGTATGTTGCCTGTGCAGCCATTTTCTATTATATATACCCGCCACCCACCCACATTCTATTTCGAATTCTTTAAACGAAAACCGACAGCAAAAACAGACGATGGTATCCATACATAAACCTCCCAAGGAATCTCTGCATCCCATTTGAACAACCTTGATATAAACCCAGCAGAAATCCCGTTGAATATTTGATACTCTTCGGAACTCTTACCAAATCCGCAGCACCCTTCACCAACCCGTCGTACAAGTTGCAACAAATTGCAATACTCATTACTCTAGAGTATTCTCTCAAATCAGACCGAGCAATTATGAAACAGCCCCCCGCCACATCCACATGTAACTAATTGGTATCCGTTGAGATAATTTTAATGTACGGCCATCTCTAATTTGCTGCTGGACGTCCACCATTCATATAGATTGACTCATGTTCAGCAGTATATCAATTCAGTAGCATCTCTTCTTCGTTATTCTAGCCATTCCAATGACTGTCGCTGAGAAGTTGAAGTTCAGGAAAGAACTCACAATTACGACATGCTTTGTCTATTTACACATATTTCGAAACCGACGATTTTTGAAATGGGTGAATTGATCAGTTTTTATAGGAAATTGCATCGATGATGTAAAGTGGTCGGTATTTTGTCTATTATTCATCATAAGGAGGCAAATGTTAAAACCGTTCACTTCTTTTCTTTCTATTTAGTGTCATAAATCTCCTGTTATGATGTTTGCCTAACAATGCAATAGAAAGGGTAACAAACACTGGCCAAAAGCAACACTTCCTTTTCAAGTTTTTAAAAGCGGTGCCAGCTATAGTCATCTAGATTCATTCCGAACAAATCAGAAGAAAGATTTCTTTTATTTGTAAAAGGCCTTTTTTTGACATATTGATAAAGCTAAGCATCAAATAATTGCAAGCTCATAAAGATTACTCTTTTCCCACTTATTTATAAGTGTGCATGTGTACACTAGTGGCAAAAATTGTGTATACTGTTTGGAAAAAGTGTATTTCTGAGGTTTGGTGGCTCATATCACCACGTTTTTTGGAGTAATACCATAAAAGTATATAGGAGTGGAAAGATAATTTAACCAAGAATGAAATGCAAGTTAGACCTTGCTTCTATTCTAGACGCTGATTGGAGGAAGTTTTTCTAAGCCTATCTTCGACCGGTTCCTGAGTTAGTCGATCTCTGGCACAGGCAAGCGGGTTTTTCTTCCCGGAAATTCGGGTTTATCGTCCCGTAAACTCAAGAAAATCGACCGTAGTACACACATTATTTCAGACAGTGACATATCTTGTTAGGGTTAGGTACCAAGAGATGGCAGTACTTGTTTTCCAACCTCATCATTGGTGGCTGCTATAATTAGTGATAGACATGGGCCAGCTATCTTTGGGTGGCTACCGGTGGAGATTGAACTGCCCAATAAGTCTCCGAAAGCTAGGTAGGGTATAAAGATCTTGCTTACTCCCTATTAAGGAATAAAAGGAGCTAGTTGATTTTTTTGAATATTGTTAGGTTTTACTTCGTTTTTATCTTGATACACTCTGAATGGAAAGACGCCATCGATCACCGTAGCGTGTGTGGATCAAACGGCGAATTCCTTTCCCTTAATAAGATGTAGGAATCTCTTCCAGTGCGATGACCGCAGCAATATATTCCACACATGTACTGTATCCATCAACTGGAATCATAGAAATTTCTTGTTGAAGGCATTTAATCAGGTCCTGAACTGATGTAGGACGGATGTCACTTGCCCTCACCCAACGATTCCATTCATTCCACAGATGCTCAATATGGTTAAAATCCAGGATGGTTGAATGCCAATCAAGTGTGGGAAATACATGCCCAATGACCTCGCAGTTACAGCAGTAGCAACCTTATGGCATACCGCAAAGTCTTGCTGAAAGAGATCATGGTCAGTTCCTTAGAAACGTCACAAAATAGGAAGCATTGCCTTTTCCATAACGTTCTGTATCCTCTAGACACAAATACGAATATACTACAAACAGATGTCTGAATCCATGGAATTTCAGTTGGGGTAACACACTCTAATAAGAGATCTTCAGCAAGCATTAGCCACACGCACATCGATCCACCCGTTTCGTAGAAAGTTTGTCGTGAATCGTCACTCCACAAGACAGCTATCCAAGATTCTATGTTCTGCTGTATAAGCTCTTTGAAACACTGAAACCGATTCTGCTTAAGGTTTAGGTAATGTTGGACATGTATATTGTGGCCCTGCCATGGAATCCCATGTTTTCAGCTTCATATTTGAAAGCTTTTGTGAGTGCTTTAGCGAAGCCCCGAACTCCACATTGAAAGTGTCAGCCTACGAATGGTGTTTTTTTTTCGTTTTTTTTTCATATTAACCTTCGCAGCACCGATCGATCATGTTCGGCGAGTATGGTGAGTTGTCCACGGCGGGAAACACTTGCAGAATCCCTGCCGTACCATGTCAGTAAAGTACCACTGACTGTCGACCTGGGATGGCCCAATTTCACAACAATTTTTCGTTAAAATAGGCGTGAAGTATGACATCCTCTCTTAACATCTGTTTCGGACTCTGTCAGGTCATCTTCTCTCAGCTATTTCGCCCGACGCATTTGTACTGATTTGTAATCATATTTCTCGAATTTATATGAGCTACAAATACGTGACTCGTTATATAGCACTGTCTACCTAGCCAGTGGTGTTGCCTGTTGATTTCTTTGCCAGCAGTGTATTTTATGCAGACAGTTCTTGCTGTCTTTTGCCAATCACTTTAAGTCGCATATCGTTTCAGCTCTAGTCAAGATTTCACCATCTTTATCTTCAACACTTTAACACAGGTATGATAATTAACATTCCTTCTTTTTAAACCCTATTAAATTTAAGCTTTCAATATTAGTTGATACAAATAGTCTGCTCCATCGCCAAAACCAACTTGGCCTTATTTCCCCCCCCCTCACAAAGATTATTCTAGAAATCTGGAATCTGTATTAAAACAAAGTCGCTACCCATGCTAACAGCATATTATATAAGCACAGAAATCGACTATATCTTTAAAATAACTACTAAGTTAAGAATCGTAATTTCGACCAACAAACAGTCGGTCATTAATAGGCTATATGATTAAAGGAAATGTAGTGACATCCTAAATTATAACTAATTCAATCAAAAAAAAAAAATCAGTCAAATATTTGGGCCTCTATATCGATAGGAATATGATGCTGTACTCCCACACCACTTTTTTAAGAAATAAGTTTTGGTTTATAATTAAAAGAATGTATTAAAAAATTAGTAAATGCAGCATTCTTGGTAAATTCCTCACTGCAATATGGCATCACCTGTTGGGATGGGGATTATTACAACAAACTGCTTCCATTAATAAGAATACAAAGCAGAATAATTAGAGCCATAACTTCGCACATTCATCCAACGATCTCTTTGTCATGCATAATATTCTACCATTACAGAAATTATATCTCTATGGTTGTCAATTATACGTTAAAAGTAACGTTGAAAGATTCTTCTTATATAATGTAGACAATGGATTAGGCTGCGACTGGAACATGCTGGTAGTACCCAAGGTAAACAAAGATAGTTTTCATAAATGCTTCGAACCTAGCGACAAGCAGCTACAATAAACTCCCAAATTAATTCAAATGTAAAACCTCAGATTATGCATTCAGAAAAAGATTGAGAAACTTTGGGACTAAACAATGTTGACAATTACTTAAAACATATATTATAAGAGATCATTATAACTCACATATCATATCCAATTAAGGTACCAATATTCTAACTAGTTCATTCACTTAGGAGACAAATATATTAACATGTACATCAAATCAAACCATGTAAGATGAGTTCTCATAAATACGTTCATTGGACTGGCAGTGAATGTTTGGAACTAATTTAATTTTTTAGTATCCCTTTTGGCCACTGCCCTTGGTTACACATAAATACACAAACTAGTTTATTTATTCATTGTATTTTAGAGAAATGAATTATACTCTGTTTGTATGTATATGAAAACATTTATTAACTGTAACAAAATAAACAGCCAAAAATAAGTGTAATTATTAACAGAAAATGATAGTAATACTTGAACTGTATTGTATAATAGTGTACCTTTTATTGTATTATACAGTTATAGTACTGTACCTTGAAGTGTACAACATGAATTGAATTGTATAATACTGTGCATGGAATTGTACAACTCGAATTGTATAATGCAGTAGGTATATCTTGTCTACGTTATAGGAATGATAAAAATAGCTGTTAATAAACTATTTAAAAAAAAAAACAAAACAGACAGAACAGACTTAATGTGACAAGTGGTGGCACTGCCATTTAAGGTAAAAACATCAATAAACATAATGTTACATAGAAACCTTAAACCCAAATTTAGAAATCACGAGTTTAAATTCGTTCCAACAATGCTAGCATATTAAATTCAATGCAGCCTACTACTCACACAGTAAAACTCTACTAATGTCAGTACTAGACGCCATTCTAGGCAGCGGAGATTCCTTTATCATATTAATCGATCTAAATACCAAATTATAGCATGAAATAATAAAATGACAAACAACACCGTACTTCTATTAAACGATTATTTTAATTCCTACCACACAACAATAATCGGTCCAACCGAACCAACTCAGTGTGGTTTTCTTGATAGTTCAGACCTTTTATACATTGCGATTCTACCAAATATCGGATAGCAGTATGAGCTACAAATGACTACTGAACTGGTATCAGGACATAACTTCCTCTTATTCAGAAACGATTTATCAGTCGCATTCCTTCATAGTCCAAGAAAAATCTTCCAATGTAATCCCTGAACATATTGGTCGATTGCCTAATATAAAAAAGCAAGATATACTCGAAGATGAAGCAATGACCGACTTCACAAACAAATTCAACAACACATGTCAGCGGTCACTATGTCCGCGCGGTTAGCATAGTGGTTTTGTGCTTCGCAACCATGCCTCGGGAAGGAGTGTCTTAGGTTCGATTCCCATCGACGATGAGAGGAGCTTAAAGCTCGCCCTCAGCCATAGCCAAGTTAGCCGGTCTTGAGCGTGGACAGGAGGGTTTTCCGCCAGTTTACCTGGGGTTTTTCATTCAGCAAAGCAGGCAAACTGAGGAAATACTGACCCAGCCATAGGCCTGATTCGTCAGCTATGCCGGTTCCGATCCCGGATAAAGTTTGGGGGGTTGAGGTGGTACCGTACATGCCCATAAAAAGGGAAGGAAACGGAAGTATTTTCGTAGCAACTTCATTTTTTATAGACATGGGCAATTTGAATTGTCTCTGGATCTATGACGTGGTAGACCAGTTTCTATACGATAGTCGGAATGGGCGTGCCAGAATGCGTATTATATCAAATATTCACCTTCGTAGATACTGCTGATTATAAAACTTTCATGTAAGACATTTTTTCTGTTAATTTTATGGAACTCTCTATCTCAGTGCAAGTTTGCTTAGTTAAAGAAAACTAAGGTTTTGAACTCTTTAGAGTCTAAGTTTGTAAACTTAGACGATATGCTTTTCAAGTACTACTCCAAGTACTCATTCACTGCCAAAACACTTGGGCGTTCATATCGGTATCCAAAGAAAGTTTTCTAAGGGAAGAAATGAGAAAGAGAAAAATAAAAATAAAAAAGGCCCATGCTAAAGGGGGTGAGATTAATCCCAACTATCAATGTAGGAAAACATAATAGTGAAAAGAATAAAAAAAAAATTCGCTTGATTATAAATTATTAACAGAAATACAAAAGTTCTATAGAATGTCTAGGCATGCTATACAATGCCGAGTCGTTTTTGGCAAAGTATGAAATGTCTGTTTTTTAAATGTTTTGCATACTTTCCTAGGCATTATATAGAATACCAATATTTTCATTTTGAAGTTTTAAATTTTGCCGCCATGGGAAGGTAAGGTAAGGATAGGTTAGGTGCTGGCGGTTGTTATGAGTGTGACAGACGATTGTGATCTGGCATAGAGTTGGTTTAAAAATCCTTCAGCAGTTCCAACATATATATATATATATATATATATATATATATATATATATATATATATATATATATATATATATATATATATATATATATATATATATATATATATATATATATATATATATATATATATATATATATATTTACATATATATTGCCGAATATGTGTATGAATATATATATGTTATATATATTCATATATATAACATACTGTATATATATATATATATATATATATATATATATGATGTTGTTTGTAAACTCTGTTGAACGCCGCCAAAACCGAATAGACTGGTTTCAAACTTCTAATATTCACAAATGTTTTGATGAAGTTAAAGGCGTATTCTGGAGTCAAAAGAAATCACCCTCTATTCCAACCAGATGAATAAAAGCGTTAGCTACAATTTGCCAGATCCGTATAGCTCTGGTGTTCAGTGCTGGCGTTCTCGCGAGATCATGCGCACACGTATAAATCTAGTTACAACTGAAGGGCAGACTCCAATTTCAATTTAATTGTAGTTTCTTTGACAGCTCTGTTCTTATGAGTGTGTAATGTTTGTATCGGTCTTTTTTGTGTATATATCTTTGTACTTTAACACCTGATAAAGTTGCTTACCAACGAAACTAGTTGTGTCAGTATTAAACTTTTATTCTTAATAATCTCGGTGTTTAAGTCATTAAAATTTCTGAAAATGTTCATGAACCAGGTCACTCTGCATACAAATATAAATAATAATATATATTGATATCAAAAATAAAAAAATCAGCTAACGCCTTTTTATTCCCGTATACGGGAGTAGGCGAGGCCATTTAGCCCTATCTAACTTTTGGAGACTGAGTGGGAGTTCAATCTCCACTGGTACCCAATCAGACACAGATGGCCCAAAGCTATCACTAATTAAGCGGTACGCAGTGAAGAGAGACTGCTCAAATGTGTCGCCATCTCGTGGTCCCTAACCCTAACACTATATATTTAATGTCTGAAATAATGTGGGTTCTACGGTCGATTTTATCGAGTTTACAGGACGAAAAACCCGAGTTTCCGGGAGGAAAAACCTGCTTGCCCTTGCCAGAGATCGATTAACTCGGGAACCGGTCGAAAAAAGGCTTAGAAAAATTTCCTCTAGTCGCCGACTAGATTCAAAATGAAGTCTTCCTTCGTGCGGCCAAGCGCGGTGGTATGCAAATGCCACATGAGCTACACTGGCTCCTCTATATATTGATATATATATATATATATATATATATATATATATATATATATATATATATATATATATATATATATATATATATATATATATCATAAAAAAAGGTTTAATGACTATTATCCAGAGAAAAGATGACAAGATATATTTAAAAAGATACTACTAGTTTACTAGTTTCGTTACATGAACATCCTCAGGTATCACAATTAAAGAAGTATAGAAAAAATTACAGAAACTTAAAATTGTACTAACAGAACAAGTATAAAAAAGAGTAGTGTGTTTGAAAAAAATGCAAGTATGAGTTCCAAACAAACGAATACTACGCGCTGTCACGAGTGCGCCAGTACTGAACAGATGCAACGTGTGCGTCAGAGAGATTGTAACTCAGGCTGTTGTTGATATGAGACGAATCTAGAGAAATTTCCCTAGATTCAACAATCTTTCTTTCGAGTTCATCGTAGAACACATGGATGTTAGCAGTTTGAGTCCAGTTTACAATGTGCTGGAGGCCTTAGTCTGAGTTAGCTGAAAAGAGAACGTGGCTAGCGAGAGCGCTAGCTCTCGTGCTGTTACTCGCGACAGCGCGTAGTATTCGTTTCTTTGGAACTCATATTTGCATTTTTTTCAAACACACTACTGTTTTTTATACTTGTTCTGTTAGTACAATTTTAAGTCTCTGTAATTTTTTATATACTTCTTTAATTGTGATACCTGAGGATATCAACAACATTCACATTGGAAAGCATGACCGGAAACGCTTTGTGTCTCCTTTAGTAGCTACCGGAAGCTACTAAAGGGGCCAGAAAGATATAGAAAGAACACAAGGCAGTAAGTAGTGAAAAAAAAAAAACTTTATTAGGCGTAAGTGAACAGTTAAAAAGTAGTCGGATGCATAATATGGTAAATGAGGTGTATGTCTGGCATCTTAGCGTTTCGAGTTACATGGATTAAAAACGGGGCAATTGAAAACGGCCACTTTGTTCGGCACAGCATTCATATTCAGAAGGTATTTTCACAAATCAAGGGCTCGGATCAGTGAAATATATAAGTAGCCTTTTACTTAAGGCTGAGGAAGCAAATCAAGCTTGGATGAATATCACTCTCTCTCTCTCTCTTTCCCTCACACACACACACACACACACACAAACGCGCGCGCGCACGCACTGTTGACACTTGAACAATGCGAAGATCATGGAACCGCTTCCTTGCCCAATCGAAAATCCGCGTACAACTTTCCCCAGAAACTTAACTACTGTTGATCGCAAACCTTACTGATGAGCTGAACAGTCGACTAACACATATTTTGTATGTTGTATGTATTATATACTGTATTCTTACAATAAAGTAAGCCAAAGAAAAGAAAATATTATTAAGGAAAACCTAAGGCTAAAAAAAAAACATTTTCAGTACTTTACTATCCTGTTCTGCATTTATCGACATCATAAGTTTACGATCTCAGTATACAAGATGAATTGTCTGTCTGTCAGTAGCTAAAATCAAAATTGTCTAATACTAGTCATCAATTAAGTAAAATGATGTAAAAAAGAAATTCATGTATTTATTTAAAGGTATAACGATTCATGCATTGATAATAAAGAAGCAGGAAGATGATTTTTATGGTTGCGAGCCTATACACTAATGAATGAATCGTTATTAAATTATTTTATGCTTATTACTTAATTAAATTTATAAATAATTATTAATAATTATTAAATCTTATTAAATAATTAATAAGATTTAACTTTATGCATTAAGATTTAATACTACATCTTTACGTGCGTTTACATTCCTGTCAACTGCAAATGGCATCAGAAGATGTCCGGTCACTGAGAACCACCAAATAGGGGTAGTGCAAGTGGCGTGCTTGACGTCACTGTCATCCCTGTCTGCTCTCATCAAATGTAAATAAGTGACGTCATTCATCAGATGTAGATAAGTGATGTGATTGAGCTGAAGTAGATAAGTGATGTCATTTTTACGTTGTTGTTTCATAACATCACTGTATTGATGTCATCGGGATGCATGACGTGTGAGTGCCCAATTTTTGTTTGGTTGCAGTGGTGTATTATGGGTAATGCCTCCAGTGTGAAATTCTGAGTATGGAATTCTGGGAGGTGGTCTGTAGAGCCCAGTTGTCGATGACGTCACTTTGTATCTTTTGGTTCAAGCATGGAATTCTGGGTAATGGTGAGAGTGTGGAATTCTGGGATGTGCCCTGGTGCTGCAATCTGCCAATGACATCAGGTGTGGGCCTTTGGTTCGAGTGTGGATTTATGGGTGATGATTAAAGATTGTAATTCTGGGGGAGAATATTTGATGTGTCTCTGTCTTTGGCAAAATTGTGGAATTATGGGAAAATATTTGTTTATAGGTTGCAGCACCAGTTTTCTGATATAAGCGTGTAGTATTTCATTCCGAATTTTGAATATTTACTTTACAGTCAAGAGATGCGCCAGCGGTGTTTTTTTGTTTCTTTGTTTACATTCACGTTTTCTTGTCAATAAGTAGCAGTAAACTTTTTTTATAAATAATTAATTACTGGATATCAGTGGTGTCCATGCCCTCCCCTTCCAAAACAAATACAATTTTTTTCCCGTTCACTGCATTAATTTCACTTGAGTGCGAAGAGATGACAAATGGCAGTACGATTTGGTATTTTAAGTGTGTGGTATTTCATCTGTAGTATAGATTATTGGAATTTTTAGTTTAGTATCAAGAGATATCACATTTCTTTTTTACATTCATGTTTCCTTTTTTATGTTCAACTTCGTTCTTCTATTCCATTTTCTTCTAGGATCTTTAGAATTTCTATATGTATTTCATCTTGCCTTCCCTGTTTGAATTTGCATTAAAGCTCTTAATAGTTCTGCTTTTAGCATTAAAGGAGCCTCTTCAAATTGTTCAACTGTGCTGTTATTTCTCTCTTCACATCTCTGACAAAATCTGAACAGTATTCATCCGACCGTTTCTTAATTTCATTTCAAATGTTTGAAATAGTCGAATTGATCAGAATTTACAGGAAATTGCATTGATTTATAATATATAAATTTATGCAGATTAAAATGAATTGTTAGACATTTTAACGAAATTTCTGCTTTGAATTTCTACTGAAGATGGTACCACCATCCGCGCTACCATATTTCACAATCCCAAGCCAAGTCTTTATTTATATATAACCTTTTCATGGACTTTTTTAAAATGATTTTATCTCTGCCTGGAACAGCAAGCGTATTGAAGACACTTTATATTATTATTATTATTTCATCGGAAACTGATTGAAGATTCCTTTAAAATAATAATTATATAATGCGTTTACAATAACCTTGCTATTCCAGGCTTAATTCCTGTAGTTTTGGGACGGAAATTGCAAATTGCTGTTGAAAACGTTTGCTAACTAATTGAGAGATCTGGACTCGTACTCAAAGATGTGGTTTGCGTTTCCAACGATAGACTTTCATGTGCCGTCTAGCAACTTTTTTAACAGGAAGCCAGTTGTACTTTATGTCGCGTCGAGCTGCAGTTACTTTATTTTTGGAAGAGTTTCCTTTCTTTCTTTCTTTTTTTTTTAATTCTCCCTTGAGTCAGAAGATAAACCAGAGTTTTCTTTTGTATTCGAGCTAGTAGTATTGTATTGGTCTTTTTCCATAGGGCATAGTTTCAGTTATTTCCATAGGAAATCTTTTCTTTGTATACGTATCAGTATGTTTGGCTTCAGTGCATACTTTTGTTATCGTTATTGCGTTGTTATATAGATCATTATATGCGAGTTTAAGATTAGTGTGTGGCGTATCGTAAAGTTTTAAATTGCCTTTTGCGTCCAGTCGTTTTTCCTAAATGATTGATTGGCTTTTGATTATAACGTTATTGATCTCTTGTTGTTCCGTTACGTTTTGAGGATTCTAGTTGTCCTAATTTAGTGTGCAGCTGCATGCAATGATATAATGATCTGCTGCTCTGCAACTTGTGACATGTGCAGTATAACCAGGAGATTACTATAAGTAATAGAATTTTTGTTTAGAAGGATAATCTGGGGAATTACAAAGCAAATGACTGTTAGCTTTCAGCAGAGCATAAGCATTTGGAGGGCAGAATGTTGGTTGTGCATAAGTGTATTCACGAAATTTATGCCCCTCAGAATATTTCCACTATAAAATATTTATTCATGAAAAATGCTTAAAAAATAAAATCACAAATTCAAGGATAGACAGAAAATTTTTAAAATCTGTAACATTTATTTTTAAGATGCATATATAGGGGTATATATGTTCTAATCGAAAACGCTTTTGTTATCGTTATTGTTTTGTTATATATTTCACTATATGCGAGATTAAGGTTAATGTGTTGCGTATCGCAAAGTTTTAATTTGCGTATCGCTGCCTTTTGGGTCCAGTCGTTTTTTCTAAATGATTGATTGGTTTTCGATTATAACGTCATTGCTATCTTATTTCGTTACGTTTTAAGGATTCTAGTTGTCCTAATTTAGTGTGCAACTCCAGTGTAGTGATATAATGATCTGCTACGCTGATGACATCTGCAGTATAACTAGGAGATTACCATAAGTAACAAAATTTTCTGTTGAAAAGGGCAATCTATGGAATTACAGAGTAGATGAAGGGTAAAGAGTGTTAGATTTGTTAAAAGTGCTTGGTCCACTGTTATACAATGTGTACATTAATGATATTGGAAGAATTTGACAAGCGAAATACAGCTATTTCCTGATGATTTGAAGATAGGTAGGGCAATAAGGAATGCTGATGATGTCCATTACTTGCAGAATGATTTGAATAGGCTGGAATTGTGGGCATCGGAAAATGGGTGTCAATTCAATGTGAGTAAATGTGAAATCATTCACTCCGTTATCATAGGATATCCAATGTCGTATTATATTGTATTGTCTCCTGGATTCCGTTGTAATTCTGATATACTGGAGAGAGAGTACAAAGATGAGTGTTAAAATTATATCAGGATTGTAGAATGTTGATTATGAAATGTTTGAGAATTTGCAAATTGCATACAGTAGCAAACAGGAGTAAGAGGGGTGATATGTTTGAGGGTTCCAGACTTGTTAAAGGTTCATTCAAGATTTCAGTTGATGAAACTTTTCATTTAATGGAGGGTGGGGAAAGAACAAAGGGCGTCTTTGGAAGCAGAGAATGAAGCGCGCCAAGAAAGGGCGAGAGTAGTATTTTCTCTCAGAGGATGGTAATGATATAATGATAGCTGGCGTGAGTAGTATTTGGCCTTCTTCGGTGAGTCTGTAAACCCCTGGAGTTCACTGTTAATAATAATAATAATAATAAACTGCCTATGCATCCCGATAAAAGCGTCGATTGCATACTATCCGCTAGTGTTGCAAAAAACCCTCTTGACCGTGACAGAGATCGAAACTCGTGAACAAGTAGGCTTCTAAATTTCCAGTCTAGTCGCCGACTTGAAGTTTCGAAGTCCTACTTGTTCACGAGTTTCGATCTCTGTCACGGTCAAGAGGGTTTTTTCTACCGTAAACTCGAGTTGCTTTTCGTCCAGTAAACTTAAATCTACAGTATAACCCGCATTATTTCCGAAAGTAACATGTCCTTTTAGGTTTATGTAACAAGACATGGCAGCAGTTGTTTCCCAGTCTCTTCGTCGGTAGCAACTGAACACTTATAGGTTATCAATGGGCGAACTATCAATATTTGGATATCGGTTGATGATATATATATATTCCAATCCCATATTCTTTTGTTTATTTACCATTTAGGTCGAATTCTATCAAATTCCTTACCAAAATCTATCAGTAAAACAGAGAATCCATTTCTTTAATCCAACTCAGCATTAAGTTTATTACACAATACGAGAGAATTGCTGAACCTAGTCCTTCCTTTAGTTAATATATGATATTCTTGCATAGGAACTAATAGATTGCTTTACTTTTTATTCCTTAACGATATCTTCCACTTTTATTCTTGATTTTGCTTGCGGTATAAGGATAAAATTCTTTTCAGTTCTATGTTGCCTGTGCAGCCATTTTCTACTATATATACCCGCCACCCACCCACATTCTATTTCGAATTCTTTAAACGAAAACCGACAGCAAAAACAGACGATGGTATCCATACATAAACCTCCCAAGGAATCTCTGCATCCCATTTGAACAACCTTGATATAAACCCAGCAGAAATCCCGTTGAATATTTGATACTCTTCGGAACTCTTACCAAATCCGCAGCACCCTTCACCAACCCGTCGTACAAGTTGCAACAAATTGCAATACTCATCACTCTAGAGTATTCTCTCAAATCAGACCGAGCAATTATGAAACAGCCCCCCGCCACATCCACATGTAACTAATTGGTATCCGTTGAGATAATTTTAATGTACGGCCATCTCTAATTTGCTGCTGGACGTCCACCATTCATATAGATTGAATCATGTTCAGCAGTATATCATTTCAGTAGCATCTCTTCTTCGTTATTCTAGTCATTCCAATGACTGTCGCTGAGAAGTTGAAGATCAGGGAAGAACTCACAATTACGTCTTGCTTTGTCTATTTACACATATTTCGAAACCGACGATTTTTGAAATGGGTGAATTGATCAGTTTTTATAGGAAATTCCATCGATGATGTAAAGTGGTCGGTATTTTGTCTATTATTACATCATAAGGAGGCAATTGTTACAACCGTTCACTTCTTTTCTTTCTATTTAGTGTCATAAATCTCCTGTTATGATGTTTGCCTAACAATGCAATAGAAAGGGTAACAAACACTGGCCAAAAGCAACACTTCCTTTTCAAGTTTTTAAAAGCGGTGCCAGCTATAGTCATCTAGATTCATTCCGAACAAATCAGAAGAAAGATTTCTTTTATTTGTAAAAGGCCTTTTTTTGACATATTGATAAAGCTAAGCATCAAATAATTGCAAGCTCATAAAGATTACTCTTTTCCCACTTATTTATAAGTGTGCATGTGTACACTAGTGGCAAAAATTGTGTATACTGTTGTGTGTGTTGTGTATACTCTAGACGCTGACTGGAGGAAGTTTTTCTAAGCCTATCTTCGACCGGTTCCCGAGTTAGTCGATCTCTGGCACAGGCAAGCGGGTTTTTCTTCCCGGAAACTCGGGTCTATCGTCCCGTAAACTCAAGAAAATCGACCGTAGTACCCACATTATTTCAGACAGTGACATATCTTGTTAGGGTTAGGTATAAAAAAATGGCAGCACTTGTTTGCCAGCCTCATCATTGGTGGCTGCTATAATTAGTGATAGACATGGGCCAGCTATCTTTGGTTGGCTACCGGTGGAGATTGAACTGCCCAATAAGTCTCCAAACGCTAGGTAGGGTATAAAGATCTTGCCTACTCCCTATTAAGGAATAAAAGGAGCTAGTTGAATTTTTTGAATATTGTTAGGTTTTACTTCGTTTTTATCTTGATACACTCTGAATGGAAAGACGCCATCGATCACCATAGCGTGTGTGGATCAAACAGCGACTTCTTTTCCCTTAATAAGATGTAGGAATCTCTTCCAGTGCGATGACCGCAGCAATATATTCCACATATGTACAGTATCCATCAACTGGAATCATAGAAATTTCTTGTTGAAGGCATTTAATCAGGTCCTGAAGTGATGTGGGACAGATGTCACTTGCCCTCACCCAACGATTCCATTCATTCCACAGAAGCTCAATATGGTTAAAATCCAGGATGGTTGAATGCCAATCAAATGTGGGAAATACATGCCCAATGACCTCGCAGTTACAGCAGTAGCAACCTTATGGCATGGCGCATAGTCTTGCTGAAAGAGATCATGGTCAGTTCCTTAGAAACGTCACAAAATAGGAAGCATTGCCTTTTCCATAACGTTCTGTGTCCTCTAGACACAAATACAAATATACCACAAACAGATGTTTGAATCCATGGAATTTCAGTTGGGGTAACACACTCTGATAAGAGATCTTCGGCAAGCATTAGCCACACGCACACCGATCCACCCGTTTCGTAGAAAGTTTGGCGTGAATCATCATTCCACAAGACAGCTATCCAAGATTCTATGTTCTGCTGTATACGCTCTTTGAACCACTGAAACCGATTCTGCTTAAGGTTTAGGTAATGTTGGACATGTATATTGTGGCCCTGCCATGGAATCCCATGTTCTCAGCTTCAGATTTGAAAGCTTTTGTGAGTGCTTTAGCGATGCTCCGAACTCCACATTGAAAATGTCAGCCTACGAATGGTGTTTTTGTTTCGTTTTTTTTTCATATTTACCTTCGCAGCACCGATCGATCATGTTCGGCGAGTATGGTGAGTTGTCCACGGCGGGAAACACTTGCAGAATCCCTGCCGTACCATGTCAGTAAAGTACCACTGACTGTCGACCTGGGATGGCCCAATTTCTCAACAATTTGTCGTCGAAATAGGCGTGAAGTATGACATCCTCTCTTAACATCTGTTTCGGACTCTGTCAGGTCATCTTCTCTCAGCTATTTCGCCCGACGCATTTGTACTGATTTGTAATCATATTTCTCGAATTTATATGCGCTACAAATACGTGACTCGTTATATAGCACTGTCTACCTAGCCAGTGGTGTTGCCTGTTGATTTCTTTGCCAGCTGTGTATTTTATGCAGACAGTTCTTGCTGTCTTTTGCCAATCACTTTAAGTCGCATATCGTTTCAGCTCTAGTCAAGTTTTCACCATCTTTATCTTCAACACTTTAACACAGGTATGATAATTAACATTCCTTCTTTTTAAACCCTATTAAATTTAAGCTTTCAATATTAGTTGATACAAATAGTCTGCTCCATCGCAAAAACCAACTTGGCCTTATTTCCCCCCCCCTCACAAAGATTATTCTAGAAATCTGGAATCTGTATTAAAACGAAGTCGCTACCCATGCTAACAGCATATTATATAAGCACAGTAATCGACTATATCTTTAAAATAACTACTAAGTTAAGAATCGTAATTTCGACCAACAAACAGTCGGTAATTAATAGGCTATATGATTAAAGGAAATGTAGTGACATCCTAAATTGTAACTAATTCAATCAAAAAAAAAAAAAAAATCAGTCAAATATTTGGGCCTCTATATCGATAGGAATATGATGCTGTACTCCCACACCACTTTTTTAAGAAATAAGTTTTGGTTTATAAATAATAGAATATATTAAAAAATTAGTAAATGCAGCATTCTTGGTAAATTCCTCACTGCAATATGGCATCACCTGTTGGGATGGGGATTATTACAACAAACTGCTTCCATTAATAAGAATGCAAAGCAGAATAATTAGAGCCATAACTTCGCACATTCATCCAACGATCTCTTTGTCATGCATATTATTCTACCATTAGAGATATTATATCTCTATGGTTGTCAATAATACGTTAAAAGTAACGCTGAAAGATTCTTCTTATATAATGTAGACTATGGATTAGGCTGCGACTGGAACATGCTGGTAGTACCCAAGGCAAACAAAGATATTTTTCATAAATGCTTCGAACCTAGCGACAAGCAGCTACAATAAACTCCCAAATTAATTCAAATGTAAAACCTCAGATTATGCATTCAGAACAAGATTGAGAAACTTTGGGACTAAACAATGTTGACAATTACTTAAAACATATATTATAAGAGATCATTATAACTCACATATCATATCCAATTAAGGTACCAATATTCTAACTAGTTCATTCACTTAGGAGACAAATATATTAACATGTACATCAAATCAAACCATGTAAGATGAGTTCTCATAAATACGTTCATTGGACTGGCAGTGAATGTTTGGAACTAATTTAATTTTTTAGTATCCCTTTTGGCCACTGCCCTTGGTTACACATAAATACACAAACTAGTTTATTTATCATTGTATTTTAGAGAAATGAATTATACTCTGTTTGTATGTATATGAAAACATTTATTAACTGTAACAAAATAAACAGCCAAAAATAAGTGTAATTATTAACGGAAAATGATAGTAATACTTGAACTGTATTGTATAATAGTGTACCTTGTATTGTATTGCACAGTTATAGTACTGTACCTTGAAGTGTACAACATGAATTGAATTGTATAATACTGTGCATGGAATTGTACAACTCGAATTGTATAACAGTAGGAATATCTTGTCTACGTAATAGGAATGATAAAAATAGCTGTTAATAAACTATTTAAAAAAAAAACAAAACAGACAGGACAGACTTAATGTGACAAGTGGTGGCACTGCCATTTAAGGTAAAAACATCAATAAACATAATGTTCCATAGAAACCTTAAACCCAAAATTTAGAAATCACATAAGTTTGATTTCGTTCCAACAATGCTAGCATATTAAATTCAATGCGGCCTACTACCCACACAGTAAAACTCTACTAATGTCAGTACTAGACGCCATTCTAGGCAGCGGAGATTCCTTTATCATATTAATCGATCTAAATACCAAATTATAGCATGAAATAATAAAATGACAAACAACACCGTACTTCTATTAAACGATTATTTTAATTCCAACCACACAACAATAATCGGTCCAACCGAACCAACTCAGTGTGGTTCTCTTGATAGTTCAGACCTTTTATACATTGCGATTCTACCAAATATCGGATAGCAGTATGAGCTACAAATGACTACTGAACTGGTATCAGGACATAACTTCCTCTTATTCAAATTAGGCACTCAGAAACCATTTACCAGTCTCATTCCTTCATAGTCCAAGAAAAATCTTCCAATGTAATCCCTGAACATATTGGTCGATTGCCTAATATAAAAAAGCAAGATATACTCGAAGATGAAGCAATGACCGACTTCACAAACAAATTCAACAACACATGTCAGCGGTCACTATGTCCGCGCGGTTAGCATAGTGGTTTTGTGCTTCGCAACCATGCCTCGGGAAGGAGTGTCTTAGGTTCGATTCCCATCGACGATGAGAGGAGCTTAAAGCTCGCCCTCAGCCATAGCCAAGTTAGCCGGTCTTGAGCGTGGACAGGAGGGTTTTCCGCCAGTTTACCTGGGGTTTTTCATTCCGCCAAGCAGGCAAACTGAGGAAATACTGACCCAGCCATAGGCCTGATTCGTCAGCTATGCCGGTTCCGATCCCGGATAAAATTTGGGGGGTTGAGGTGGTGCCGTACATGCCCATAAAAAGGGAAGGAAACGGAAGTATTTTCGTAGCAACTTCATTTTTATAGACATGGGCAATTTGAATTGTCTCTAGATCTATGACGTGGTAGACCAGTTTCTATACGATAGTCGGAATGGGCGTGCCAGAATGCGTATTATATCAAATATTCACCTTCGTAGATACTGCTGATTATAAAACTTTCATGTAAGACATTTTTTTCTGTTAATTTTATGGAACTCTCTATCTCAGTGCAAGTTTGCTTAGTTAAAGAAAACTAAGGTTTTGAACTCTTTAGAGTCTAAGTTTGTAAACTTAGACGATATGCTTTTCAAGTACTACTCCAAGTACTCATTCACTGCCAAAACTCTTGGGCGTTCATATCGGTATCCAAAGAAAGTTTCTAAGGGAAGAAATGAGAAAGAGAAAAATAAAAATAAAAAAGGCCCATGCTAAAGGGGTTGAGATTAATCCCAACTATCAATGTAGGAAAACATAATAGTGAAAAGAATAAAAAAAAAAATTCGCTTGATTATAAATTATTAACAGAAATACAAAAGTTCTATAGAATGTCTGGGCATGCTATACAATGCCGAGTCGTTTTTGGCAAAGTATGAAATGTCTGTTTTTTAAATGTTTTGCATACTTTCCTAGGCATTATATAGAATACCAATATTTTCATTTTGAAGTTTTAAATTTTGCCGCCATGGGAAGGTAAGGTAAGGATAGGTTAGGTGCTGGAGGTTGTTATGAGTGTGACAGACGATTGTGATCTGGCATAGAGTTGGTTTAAAAATCCTTCAGCAGTTCCAAGTCGGTAAAAACCATCTTCTGTCACACTCATAACAACCGCCAGCAGCTCACCTAACCTAACCTCACCTCCCTTTTGCGGCATATCAGAAAATAGTATTTGTCATTCTATATAATGTCAAGGTATTCTTTACAATTAAAAAGAAACAGACATTTCAAACTTTGCCAAAAATCACCTCGGCATTGAATAGAAATCCTAGGTATTCTATAGAATACCAGCTTTTCACACTATATATATATATATATATATATATATATATATATATATATATATATTTACATATATATTGCCGAACGCCGCCAACACCGAATAGACTGATTTCAAACTTCTAATATTCACAAATGTTTTGATGAAGTTAAAGGCGTATTCTGGAGTCAAAAGAAATCACCCTCTATTCCAACCAGATGAATAACAGCGTTAGCTACAATTTGCCAGATCCGTATAGCTCTGCTGTTCAGTGCTGGCGTTCTCGCGAGATCACGCGCACACGTATAAATCTAGTTACAACTGAAGGGCAGACTCCAATTTCAATTTAACTGTAGTTTCTTTGACAGCTCTGTTCTTATGAGTGTGTAATGTTTCTATCGGTCTTTTTTGTGTATATATCTTTGTACTTTAACACCTGATAAAGTTGCTTACCAACGAAACTAGTTGTGTCAGTATTAAACTTTTATTCTTAATAATCTCGGTGTTTAAGTCATTAAAATTTCTGAAAATGTTCATGAACCAGGTCATTCTGCATACAAATATAAATAATAATATATATTGATATCAAAAATAAAAAAATCAGCTAACGCCTTTTTATTCCCGTATACGGGAGTAGGCGAGGCCATTTAGCCCTATCTAACTTTTGGAGACTGAGTGGGAGTTCAATCTCCACTGGTACCCAATCAGACACAGATGGCCCAAAGCTATTACTAATTAAGCGGTACGCAGTGAAGAGAGACTGCTCAAATGTGTCGCCATCTCGTGGTCCCTAACCCTAACACAATATATTTAATGTCTGAAATAATGTGGGTTCTACGGTCGATTTTCTCGAGTTTACAGGACGAAAAACCCGAGTTTCCGGGAGGAAAAACCTGCTTACTTGCCTGAGATCGATTAACTCGGGAACCGGTCGAAAAAAGGCTTAGAAAAATTTCCTCTAGTCGCCGACTAGATTCAAAATGAAGTCTTCCTTCGTGCGGCCAAGCTTGGTGGTATTCAAATGCCACATGAGCTACACTGGCTCCTATATATTGATATATATATATATATATACATATATCATAAAAAAAGGTTTAATGACTATTACCGAGAGAAAAGATGACAAGATATATTTAAAAAGATACTACTAGTTTACTAGTTTCGTTACATGAACATCCTCAGGTATCACAATTAAAGAAGTATAGAAAAAATTACAGAAGCTTAAAATTGTACTAACAGAACAAGTATAAAAAAGAGTAGTGTGTTTGAAAAAAATGCAAGTATGAGTTCCAAAGAAACGAATACTACGCGCTGTCGCGAGTAACAGCACTAGAGCTAGCGCTCTCTTTTCAGCTAACTCAGACGGTCTCCAGCACATTGTAAACTGGACTCAAACTGCTATATATGCACGTAAGGAGGGGGGGGGGGTGCTTTGCATTATGGGATACATACTAAGGCAAGTGATGTGAAATCACTTGCCTTAGTATGTATATATATATGTATATATATATATAAATGTTTTAACTTGGGGATATTGTATATTAGGATAACGAAGTTATTTTATAAACTTGGTTATTTTTACTCCTAATCCCAAGTATGCAAACAATTAAGTTTGCGCCTGAAACAAAGTTCAAGTCTAATGATGTTACAACTCAATCCCACCCATAATGCATTGCAGTATATATCTTCTAGTGAGATGTGCTTTACATTATGGGAAAATACTAAGAATAATGATCAGAGCTTACCCACCTTTACAATGAGTTGCCCTGGTGTTGTAACATCATCAGACTTGAACTTTGTTTCAGGCGCAAAGTTAATTGTTTGCGTACTTGGGATTAGGAGTAAAAATAACCAAATTTATAAAATAACTTGGTTATCTTAATATATATATATATATTTATTTTAAATAATAATTTTGCTGACTAGGAACACCGAGATAAGGTAAGATAAAAGCTTTAATTAAAGACAACTAGTTTCGTCGGAACGACGACTTCTTCAGTGTATAAATTTCCACGAAAACTGGTTCCACAAAAATATTTATCGATATAAATATTTCTTTAAGCAGTTATTTTATTTAAACTGTTTTTGTTATCTTTATCAAACGTTTTGTTATCTTTATCATCTTAATATATCTGGTGAACAAAACAGGACAAATTTCACTCTACTTTTGTGTTTGAAGAAACCAATGGATCGACGCAAGTGGTGATTGATGTGATTTTTTTTTTATCTGAAAAATTGTGTCTTGTTGTGTGTCTGTCAAATACTGTTGTTAATATCTGCCATTATTATTTGTATCTCCCATAAAAATAGCAGCAGCTGTAAGCAAATTGTGAAATCATATAACTATTTGTTATTAGCAAATCCAAAACATAATTCGCTTTAATACTCTATCAACGACTAAATAACTGAATGCAGAAATTGCTGATCGTATTGAGGATTTAAATATGATACCAAGACACAGCAGATAAATAGAAAATGGCCGCTTTCGTCATGTAACAGTGGCCAACTGCAAGTTTTGTTATGTAGAAAGAAAGTTCTTGCTTCTCTTACTTCCATGATGCAAGACAATCAGGAGAAAGGTTTTTAGGTTTGATTTTGGCAACTGAAGAATATAGAAATATTTGTGGACCCCATTTTTGCCTAGTTCCTTAATTAGTCCATCTTTACCATAGGTAAGAAGGGTTTATCTCAGAAAAGAGATTAAGGTTTTGAATTTCGCAAGTGAAAAAAAAATAATACTCAAGTTCAATAGAATTTATATATCCTCTTTTTTCTACTTTAAATATAGTATATCAGTCTTTGTTCTATCGATTTTATTGAATGCTTTGGTGTCTTTATGTTTGATGAAGGAATCTATTCTTGTATCTTTGAGGATTTGAATCCGTTTATTTATGTCTTTTGAATCGAAGGCCTGTTTGAAGTTTTGGAAGCAGTGTATAGGCAGATAGTGTTCCCAGTATTTTTTACCTATGTTATTAATAGTAAAGATGTGGTCTATTGTTGATATGCTGGCTCTCAAACCTGATTAGTTCTCTCTTATAATTTCTTCTTTTATGTTTTGAATTCTGTTTTGGATGATGCGTGTGAAAATCTTATAGCTATGGCTTAAAAGGGTTATTGATCTATAGTTCTCACATTTTGGCCTACCTTCTTCTTCTTTTTTTTTTTTTTTTTGTAAATATAGGTATTATGATTCCTGTCTTCCAATCATCGGTATATCCCATGTGTCGGTAGTAGTCTGGGCACTAAGAACAAGATCAAGTTCAGGATAAGATAAGGAATCGTAACGTGATTGCTTGTTCCGATGATGACGTCATGTGATTGGAATGTTTGGAATTTTTCTGCAGAACGTCTGTGTGTGTGACGTCACGTTGTTTGTTTTGTTCGGGTATGGTATTGTGGTTGATGGTTAGAGATAAGGATTCGTGTCGTGATTGGTGGGGCACTATGAACAGAATGGGGGTAGGGTGAATAGGGGGAAGCGACGTTAGTGTCGTGAATGTGTGTTGTTATCAGATGAAGATAAGTGACGTAATTTTTTAGTTGTAAATAAGTGACGTTGTTTGTTTTGAATGAAAAAGGAAGATATATTAGTGGATAAGCATTCGTGGTGTGATTGGTGGGACACTATGAACAAAATAGGGTCAGGGTGAATGGGGGAAGCGACGTCAGTGTTGTGGATGTGTTTGTTATCAGATGAAGATTAGTGACTTAATTTGTTAGTTGTAAATAAGTTACGTTATTGATTTGAATGGAAAAGGAAGATATATTAGTGGATAAGGATTCGTGTCGTGATTGGTGGGACACTGGGTGAATGGGAGAAGCGACGTCAGTGCCATGAATGTGTGCTGTTGTGAGACTGTAGATAAGTAAATGGCTTGCGTATGGAATTGTAGGTGATGGATAGATATAAGATATAGTTTGGAATGTTTGGAATTTCGCTCGGGGGCCCCAAATCATTAAGTGACATCACGTGGTGTTTTTGGTTTGCCTATAGAATTGTGGGTAATATTTAGAGATAAGGAATCGTGACGCTATGTGTTTGGAAATTTCTGGGGAACATATGTCTCTGTGACATCACGTGGCGTTTTGGTTTGCCTATTAAATTGTGGGCGATGTTTTGAGATTTCATGTAATCATGTAAAATTGAAGGAATCAGGAGAAAAGGAAGACCAAGAATTAGATGGGTGGATGAAGTTAAAGAAGCAAATGGAATGAGCTTGGAAATTCTGAAAGATATGGCCAGCGACAGAACTGAATGAAGAATGCATGTTCATGGTGTTGCCAGGAATCGAAAATGACTCGATGGAAACGTAACAACACATCAAATCATGTAAACTGAACTATAATTGACTGTAAACTATTTCTAAAATCGTTATCACTACTAATAACACACGAATTGTACTACAGGACTTGCACACTGTACAAAGTATGAGATAAATTGGAATCTGAATTGCGCCACACGTGAAAAATTATAGTTTTATCTCTTAAATTGTAGGTAATTATATTAAATTGAATGTATTATATAAATATATGTATTATAAGTATTACATAAATTGTATGTATACGTATGTAATTTTTTAGACAGATATTAAAGTATTATTTGACATTAAACTACATATAAACCAACCATTTTAATAACATTTGTTGATTAAAAATATTATGTGCATGCAAGTATCTATTATCCATAATTGTGTTGTAATGAATTATAAGTATAAATAAATAAATATATATATATATATATATATATATATATATATATATAATAATAAAGTTTGATTAAAAATTATTATTATTAGTAGTAGTAGTAGTAGTATCGGTACGATGTGTTTGGAGAGCTCCGAAATCTAAGCTGTTTAGTTTAAAAAATAGCGTTACCAGTTAAAAAATTGTGCTAGAATTTGACTGGTTCTTCTTCAACACTCCCTCACACGTTGGTCGTTTTCTAGGGGATCGTGGCAAGTAATATTTGTTCCTTTTTAGTATCCTCCCGTAACAAACAGAGCTCACGAAATCTATAATTCCAACTGATATGTGGGGAAAAATTATCACAGACAAATACCAGTAATATGTGTTCCAGGTAATGGATTTTGGGTGTATCGTTTGAATAGCTCGAAACGCAAGTATTATGGTGAAACCTTCAGCTAAACTATCAAAGAATTCACTACATACATCGAATGCCATTTAGATATGGCATTAAAAATAGAATAAAGAGTGTTAGAAAAAGAATCCTCAGGACACTTCAAAGTTGTCTCTAAACAGATGATAAATATCTGGCAAACGAGGAAACTAACTATAAAACTGCAAGTTATTGAAGTCAAACCATAAGATAGTTCATTGGTAATGAAGCTTGAGGGTGTTGTGCGTGATCCAGTGGGATGGAAGTGTGAAGAACAAGTGCAAAAGATGGTCTTGTATGGACGGAACTCTCCCCTGTTGGCATTCCTATTGTTGATCCCTGATTATTAGCTAGGCTTTGATGTACTGAAGGATATCGACTCTCAGTGAAGATTTGCTAGCTACTTCGTAACTAGATAATACTATAGCAAAGCATATTAAATTGCACTGCATAATAGTTTCTTCTAACAATAAAAATAAACAATTGCTTTATTTCTTATTTGGTTTCTCTATCGTATTGTTGTTAAGTGAAAATCGAATTATTGTAGAATTGAATAGAAGAAGAAAGAAATTAACAATGTGGAATCTATACAAAGAATGAAGCGAACGTCTATTATTACATCACCATTCGTTTTATTCGTTTTAAATAAATTCTCCCACAGAACAGTTTTAAGTTGCGGTCGATGCAGTTCGAGATATTCGTAGACGAAATGAACTCGACTGAGTTGGGTGATATTTTCCCTTTAAGATTTACATCTTAGATAATACTGAAAGCATCCTGCTTAATTTGAATTCATTTCATCTGGCAACAGAGAAGTCAGAGTCGTAGGGGCATGTACAGCTGAAGATACCTCTGCGATATCCCAATGAGAAACAGCTAAAGTATGCGGAGAGGTGGGGGGATTGGCACTTAGTTGCTCACGGTTGAAGATTTTAGGGATATGTCCATAGGGATGGATATATGCAATTGCAGCTTGACGCGTAGGCGAAGTGTGTGGTGATGGTCAAGGACCTCAAAGGTTAACGGTGTGGTTCACTGGGATCTTCCAGGATGAGCAATCATCCGTTTTGGTACCACGGTCTACGGAGTATGTTCGAACTGAGGTAAGGGTGGGTTTGGGTGGTTTAATAATTTAAACTTTTATTAGAATGAGATATACCCGTGATTGAAGATTAATCTAATAAAAACTTTAATACAGAATGTTCTCTTTAGTAATATCTTTAGAAATATAAAATGATAACACATGTTCAACCCGCAAATTCACCACAACAAAGAAACTAACCTCAGCCTTTTTTTTTAAAATATCACTTTATAATTTTTATAGAAAAGTTCAGAATTAATTTGAAGTTTTGACTTCCAATGCTAGTCACACCGTTGTATATATTTTGTATAAGATCTTTTGCATTCAGCGTATTTAGTATGACAGAACTATGGTGATATGTGGAGCGATCAATTTGCATAAAGAAAACATTGAAGTAAGGCAGAAGGCCTCACAATGAGTACGTCAACGTCATTTAGGATAACGTAATAATAATTTGATTTCATCAAATATTAACAGAATCACTTACGTTTGAAATGTCACTATTTATAAAATGTTCGGCTTCATAACCATTGCCAATACGATTGTAGGAAAACACAAAAGAAAGAACAATAATTCAATTAAAAATTAATTTTATGCGTACTGTCGGCTTCAGGAGACAGCTCCAACTGCATTAACAGATGAAATTTTATTCTTTATGCATTTGTATGAATGGAGAAGACAATCACAAATATTCATGCATGAGCGGGATTCAAAACCGCAGCCTTTTGGCTGAAAGGCGGATACTCTAACGACTCGGCTAACCAGGATATCAAATTTATCACTAGATAGTGTAGGCTCTACACTATCTAGTGATAAATTTGATATCTCCTAGAATGCTTCTTTCTAAATACAAAAAACGTCTAACTGAGCAATAAAATTTCCACAATACAATATTATAAAGCTGTTCTGTTGCAAATAGTGGCATTTCCAACACATAATATAATCTGTTCCAAATACGCAGAGCAAGAGGGCAGCTGTAGAATGCATGTTCTACTGTTTCCAATTGGTAACCGATGTCATAGATTGGATCACCGATGTTAAAGTACCTCCATTGGATGGCATTGACTAGAAGGCGACTATATGCAATTCTCCAAGCAATATCATTCCTATTAGGGCCCTTGGAACTTCATCAAGTTATAAAACAAAATATTGTTGTTAGTACCCAACTGTGGAACTTCACAGCGAAAGAGATTAAAGATTTCTTTATAACAAATTTTAATTTTTTTTAATGGAAAGAATGTCAATTCCGAAGTGTTTTTAACAGTCTTAGAGTTAAGCACCGAGTGTTGTAGTTTTCAGGAACAATCTCAGCGTTTGGACGACCTTTATATAATCATTAACTCCAAACAGGGGAAGATGAAAACCAAATAGTACCGGAGAAGGCCTGCACATGTGTGATTGGTGTGCAATATTTTATAGATTTATATAACTGTATTGTTTAAATAGCAGAATTTTAAGACTCGAATACCAAATCCTCCATGCATCGTTGATAGTTTAAAAATTCCTTATTAACTTATTGGTATCGGCTAGACCAAAAAAATTGCACAGGTTTACTATATAATTGCTTTTCTTCAGCTTCTGTTAAACTGAGCAGGAAAGATTATGGTTTTGAGTACTATGGCTTTAGAAGAAGTGGAGAGCGATCATATTTTCCAGTCTTCTAACATTTCCAAGTTCTTGTATATAAGTTCTTGGACTAGTAATATTGCGCAAGTGGAGAAGAGAATTCCAAGTATAATGAGGGGTTCTCTCTTTTGGGTTAGTCTAAAAGCAATACCTCCAAGATCCCACTTTCCATAAACATTTAATTTGTTTTGTCTTGTCTACATCAATAATTAATCCACTGCTTTTGCTGAATTTTTCCAAAATAACAACATGTATATATATATATATATATATATATATATATATGGAATTGTTATCCTTCTAAGTTCCGAATACATCAGACTGAGAGGATGTGGAATAGAAAGGGATGCCGGACATTATCGACTGCTTGATTAAGGTCTACGAACAGCGCGACTATCGACTGCTTTTTCGTGTTAACTAAGTGAATTAGATCAAGTAGCAGAAATAGATTAAATTCTATTGCTAGACCTTGTACTCCATATACCTTGTACTTTTAATTATATATTTCATTCCCACTTTGAGCCTGTTATTGATAATGCGGAAAAATATCTTGTAGTCAGTATAAGATAGAGAAACAGGTCTTCAGCTACTGATTAAGGTGTGATCTCTATTAGGTTTAGGAATGAGGACAATAGGCTTGCTACAAATTCACTTGATATGTATCCTGATGAGAGAAAGGAATTATATAGTGTAACTAGAATAGAAAGAATAAAATCCCAGGTCACACGATAAGGTTCTATTCCTAGACCATCAGGCCCTGGGAATTTTCTTGTCTCGCATTCTTTATAGGCTGTAATGGGACTCCCAAGTCCATCTTGTATATGAACAGGAAAGCCATTAATGTTCCAAGAGTTACAATTGTCAACAGTACTATTGTCTTCAAGCAGATTTTTGTAGTGTTTTTGAAAGGAGTCAATGATGTCTTTAGTGGTGGACATGTCTTCTCCATCAACATAGATTTGAGTGATAGTCCTTTCTTTGCGAAATTTTGTAAATTGTCTGTTGACGAATGCAGCTGAAGGCTATTTGCTAAGTGCTGTTGTATTCTTATCATAAATTTTCTTTCTTCTACCTTTCCAGTTCTATCTCTCTCGCTCTCTCTCTCTCTATATATATTATTGCTTCTAATGAAGTTGCTGCATTCTATACCATTGTGTTGGTTTGTAACAAACCAGCTTCTCTCTTTATACGATCTTTCAACTTTTTCCTTTTGAGGAAAGCCTGTTCCTTCCCCATTCCATCACATTCTGCTTTACTTCTTGTTTGAATTTTAACCACATATCCCAATTCCAGGTAACATCATTCCAATTCAAACAGAAGCTCTGGAATTTAGTTGAAAAGATCAACGGAAAATTTGGTGGAAGTCTCCATAATCCAGAAGAGATGTCTACTTTTTCCATGCAGTGGAACTTAAGTATAACTTGATTATGATCTGACATATTGATGTCAATATGTTTTATCTGAATTATTCTATTTATAAGGGAAGAAGAGATATAAATTCGATCAATACGAGTACCAACACCTTGATTCGTTTATATGTATGCCTGGAGATTAGGATTGTCAATCCTCCATATGTCTACTAGTTGAGAATTGTCAAGACATGTTTTTAACTGTGCATATTACACTTTTCCACTCCTAGGGTGTCTTCCTATTTTTTCTAATATGGGGTGTTCAATACAATTCCAGTCTCTAACCGCTATGATGTAGTGGGCACCATATAAATATGACTCCAATTCTTAGAAGAATTTTCGTCTAACTGTTCCATTCGATGTAGCATAAACATTTAAAATCCTTATTACACATCCACAGTATTTCCAGTCAATTGTCAAGATTCTCCCTTCTGCATCTCTTTGGATATTACAGAATGACCCAAGGAGGGGGGGGGGGACAAGAATAAGAACTTCTACTCCAGCCCTTTTAAATCTTCCAAAGCTCCAATAAGAAAGAAGTGGATATCTATCTGTAAAACTTTTTATATCTTTATATCTGCAGAAGTATGTTTCTTGGAGAAACACACTTTTTCTATTAATCAGTCTTTCATTTTTGATGATCTTGTCTGCACATTAAGTTCTTTCAGTTGTGTTACTTACTTTTCTGTTTCTTCTCGAGTTTCTCTTTGTAGAACAGCTGAATGTTTTTGCATTGCATTGTGTACCTGTTGAGTTGTTATTTTAGGTTCATTATTGGTAATTTAAACTGACGTTCCATCAGTATTTGACTGGAAAAGTTGCTCCTGCAGATCTGGAATTTTGGGGCTAATTTCTAACTGATTTGGTCGCCCACTTCTTGAGATTTTACCAACTGTAGTTTGATTAAAAGCGGCTTTATTAGACTGAATTGGAAGATCCGGGGAACTCATCGTTATGCCTCTCTCTGAGATTAGGATTGTGAAACTTTTGCGGAAAGAGTGGGATCTACAGGAGATCCCACTCTTTCCGCGAAAGTTCTAAAAGGACTGTTAACGTGGTGTTCAGAACTTTCTCATTTCAGACAGGGTTTGAGGCACTGATTATCGATATGTCCGATCTCCATGCAGTTGAAATATTTAGATTTTGGACAACTACCACCTAAATGATCGTATGAACCACAACGCAGGCATTGGCGTTGTACTCAGAGTTAGTTTACCATAACTCGGGTTGTATCGATGTTGACAAAATTTGGTACGGGCGTCTTCATAGCCATTGTGAAGGTGACATCACCAGAAAACCAATTTGGATCTTCACTTGACAAACCTTTTCTTATATTACTAATCTTACCCCATTTTGAAATCTGTATAAGAATTTCATTACTATTCTCTATAATTTCCATCGGAAATCTTTGGATTTTTACTGGGTTTACATGGCTCCCGACCATTACAGGAATACCTGTGCCGTCTTCAAAAGTAAAACCCTGTAATAGTTTGTCCCTTGTTTCCACATCTTCAACTGCAATTAAATATTTCCCTTCGCAGTAAGGGGTGAAAGAATAAATCTTGTTTTTCCGACTATCTCTTTTAAAACTTTAGTTACCCGTCTCGTTTCTTCACATCCGGGAATTTCAATTCCTAGAGTTCGCACCCTTGGAGGAATTGGTAGCATTATCTCAAGCGGGAAAAATACTATAACCTCTGCGTTCAATTGGAAGAAAGAAAAACTTTCAGTCATAAGACTGAGAATAAAATAATCCCGTGATACAGAAATAATTCTACACCTCCAGCAAATGTTTGTTTGAGATACTATAAATGGCGGCCATGATACCGCTAAAAGTAATCCCGCAATGCAGATACTAGCTGCATTACCAGCAATCCTAATATTTATTAAAAGAAACCAGTGCTAGTGGGGACGAAACCACCACTAGCACCAGTAAAATAAATTAAAGTGAAAAACAAACGAAAGAAAACCAAAGTACTTATATTGCCGAAAATCAAGATCTCTTCAGTGGGAGCTAGAACCAGAAGTGATTGAGATCTCATCAGTGGAAGCCAGAGGCGTGACACTTGCTACTGAACATTTAAAAGACACGGTATTTCCACTAAGCCAGAAAATTGACGCTTCTATAGAACCAAAATATGTCCAGTCGGTTCATCCAATACCTCAAAAAAGGAAAAGAGAAGGTTCCTCCCCGACCTCCCCACGTCGTGGTGCGACTCACTAATAGCCCGACAAAAGTTAACCTCATAAAAGCTAGCAGGATTTAAAAAGCCATTAGCCAAGGATAAAAATGGAACTGACAACAGTACTCCAATCTACCTGTGCAAGTACTTGACACCATATCATCAAAAACTATTCTACCACACAAGGAAAGTAAAAAAAAACTACAAGTTTATATGGATAAGTGAGAGCAAAATATTCCTTAAAAAGACACAAGATGCAAAGCCAATCCAAATAAAATCAGTAGTAGGTCTCAAAAGGCAGCCACAAAACCACGCTACGGGCTAAGACATCTATAGGCTTCAGGGTTATCATGGATGCGAAGTGCATATTAAAATTGTAATAATATTGATAGTACATTGAAATATGTTATGGATACCAAGCGTATGAGGATGCGTATTTCATCCATAATGGCCAGTACGGTGGTTAAAAGGAACACCGATGAGTCTTAAAGAAGAGAACAACATACCAACCTACATGAACGCAGACACCAAGCAGATCTTATCCTCCAAGAACATGACAGTTGCCACATTCTAAACTCGATAACAGAATGGAAACAAAGGAAGAAGCAACCATTAACCAAATACCAAACTTTCACCAGCACAACTATGTAATTGTTCTAATTTCTAAACAAATTAGAAAAATTACATAGAAAAGTTTTTTTTCGCTAGTAGTTTGGAGGCCTCCTATACACCAGCCAATAACAAGAACCCCTTATGTCAATACACAAAATAAATTTTGAGCGTAAAAAACCTGAAACATTACGTAATCTGATAGAATTTACTTGAACAACAAAGACACGTATTTCATAATGTGACCCAGAAAACTCTTTACACAACTAAGTAAAGAGAGCAACATGGAGAGTTTATTACATCTGCGCATATTTCATACTGTGCATCTGATACTCACGCTATTCAACAACTTCGCACAAAATTTAAAACACACAAACAATTACAGAGCACTAAAATGCGAAATGCGGACGCTATAACAATACATTTAGTACAGCAGATAACATACATGCACTCCACAAATCACAGCACTACAACACCTAAAATGTATATTCCATACATACAAAGTAGCCAACAACATAAACAGTGTATGCTAATCCTACTGTCCAGTGAGTCTTATTTATTTTCTTTAAGCATTTCGATGCTCTTATTTTCTGTATTTCCTTTCTTCCTTATTGACTATTCATGGCTTGGCTCCATACTGCTCCCTATAAAGATAAAAATAATTGGACAATTGCTTTAGTATCTTTATAGGTAGCAGTGATAAAGGTTCGTATGAGTATTTCATAATCTAATGTTAGTTTTAAGATGTCTATTATTTTGTTCCTGTCGATGGAATCAAATGCTTGTTTGTAGCGAATAAAACTACAATAGATCCAGTATATCCAGTACTTTTCAGCCAAGCTGTTAACTGTAAAAATATGGTCTATAATAGACCTCCCAGTCTGAAAGCTCTATTCCAATCACCGGAAACTCGACCGTCTGACCGGACTCTCTGAATTACGCAGTGTAGCCATCGAAAAACGTTTATACCTCCACACTTAAGCATTTGTGGTCGAATATTATCTACTCCAGCTGCCTTTCCTATTTCAATTTTTTGGCGACTTTCTCCACCTCAAGTATTGATATGTACTCCTCTTTGCATTCCTCTTGAAATTTTTCTAGTACGGTTCTGTCACTGCTTATTTCGTTTAACAGTTTTTCAAACTAATTACTCCAGACATCTAGGATATTATTATCTTTAGTTTTCATGTCACCTTTATTATCTTCCTTTTTACAGTCTTCTTTCCTTCATTTCTAAGCTTCTTCAATAGCCTCCAGAAAATTTTATCACTTGCCTGATATTTTTTATACTCTTACCAAAGTCTTTTAAAGAAAACCATATTGTATCTAATGTATCTGATGATAGGAAAATAAATTTTTTAAATTTATTTATTAATTTATTATAAAGGGAAATATATTAATAGTGTATTGAAAATGGATGTACTGTACAACATGTATACTATATATATATACAGGGTGTTCGGGATAAATTTGACATATTTATAATTAATTATATTTTTCCGTAAGTTACATGTATTAACACACACTTCTCTTCATTTAAAAGTTTGGACCCTTCTTCATTCATATACAAGATGTCAGAAAGGATGGATAGCTGGAACCCACCTGAATCATGGAAGAGAATAACTTGTATCATGATGATTCGTGCCCGCCATCAAAATAAGGATATTACGACTGCTGCCCAATGCTCCCTGAATACAGTAAAAACAATCAGGCATGAACTAGAGACTTGCAATGGTGACTACGAGGATGTAGCAAGAAGAAAGATCCCTAGCAGACGATCTGATTGCGTTCGTACAGCAGAATTCCTCGCAAATCTGCAGGAACAGGTGTTGAAGAACCCTGGCATTGGAATTCGGGCTTTGTTCGTGGAGTTGCTAACTGTAGTCAAGCCCTGGATAACAAGGGTAGCCAATGGTAGGCCGTATGTATGGCAGCAGGATTCGGCCCCTTGCCACACCTCTGGGAAAAGTCAAAAATGGTTGTCTGAAAATTTCTACGACTTCACCAGTCCAAATGTTTGGCCTCCAAACTCCCCAGACCTTAACCCCATGGATTATTTTGTATGGGGCGCAGTTGAAAAAGACACCAATCGCACTTCCAGTAATACAAAAGCCCAGTTAATGGATAAAATTAAAACAGTTTTTGCGGCCCTTCCCAGGGAGACTGTAGCATCAGCTTGTTCGAGGTTCCGAAGCAGAATTGAAGCTGTGATCGATGCTAATGGTGGTTATTTTGAGTAAATCTTGTTGATAGTATTGTAATTAACTCTGCCTGTAATGTTTTTTTGTCAATTCATTAAATTTAATAGATACAAAGAAGATTTTCTTTTTCCTTACGAAACTGTCAAATTTATCCCGAACACCCTGTATATATATATATATATATATATATATATATATATATATATATTTGTTACTAGAGGTATAGTACGCCCACGAATACGAGACCCATAGACACTTCTGCGCATGTCAACAGAAGGAGAATCCATTCCGATAATAGGATAATCAATCCATATTGTGGGATGAGTTCTTCATTATTACACGTCGGAAAATTAACTTCTCTTTTATGATCATTGTAGTTTTAACTATTTTGTTTCATAACAGATGGGAAATGTAACCTATAAAGCATGCGAGGAACCAATTCGTTCCTCGCTTTATTTCTTTCTCCCCTTCAACATGAATTGACTCTTCTTGGCTGTCTGCCTGCTAAAGCCTTCGCTTATGTGGCCGGACTACATATCTTAGTGAACGCATGGCTTATATATACTCGTACACTATAATATTAGCTACTGTAAACAAAGAATGGCTGTACGACGTGAAAAAAAGAAAAGATTTGTGTATGTGTGTGCGTGTGTTTGTAAGGAGGAGTAATGTTAAAATAAACAAAAATGCACAGGAAGTCAGCTAAAATTACATTTCAGAACACATGTAAATTTTATTTGCCTAAAGCTAGAGAACTGTATCAACGGACACAGATTAATATTAAACTGAATTTATAGGCCACCAGACGAAATTCCTAAACTTATAATGCTGTCCTATAATACGGAAGAGTTGTATGACTGTAGTCACATGAGTCGTATATACAAAAAGCCTACCCGAGATTAGTTGTGACACTTTACAAGAGGCAAATCTATGGCCATACATTTTCACTAATATATACAGTCGTATCTGTCAGTATGCGGATAACATTACTTATAGGCACACATGCAAATACCTATAAAGAGCCTTACAACATTTACAGACAGCCGTCAATATAATCATTGATTGGCAATTGCATAATTTTATCATATTCAATATAAATAAATCTCAACCTATCATATTTAAAAACTCTCCGATGGTTACAGATCTCTCACACACATATAACTAAAATGTCATACCCCTCATACAGCCCAAAGAAACCAAAAGCCTCTCCTTGCCCAATAATCCATTAAGCTGCACACCTCAAATACTTAGCCTTACATTTTGACTACAACATGCGATAGAACACAGTCATACTAGTGGGGGGGGGGGGTATAAATTGGATTTATATAAGAATAATAGCAGAACTGTCTACAAATGGGTTTCTTGCATATATATTGATGACAATAGGAGAAAAGCAATCAATTTTGTAACTCGCATTTGATCCCTTATTCATAAGAAACAAATTGGCCTATAAGGTATCTTCTGTAATCTATTTTAACAAAATAACAGACCATCATTCCATACTGTTGAATCCATCATTACCTAATAGAGTTGACATGAGCTGTGCAACTAGTCACGAAAAATTCGAAATTGAGGCCAATTTCGGCACCATCTCAACCTTGCCTCCTGTATCTTCGCTCCTAAGGTCGTAACTGTGACCATTCCCCTCACATAGTCATTTCTCAGACGGCCCTTTCTGGTCACACCGCACATCCACCTAAGCATTCTCATCTCTGCTACCCCAACCTGCTGTTATTTTTCCTTAGAGCACAGTTTCCATAGCATACGTTACACCTGGTCTTACTACTGTCCTGTAGATTTTGCCCTTTAGATCGATCGGCACTGTCTTATCGCATAGCACTCCAGCCATCTCTCTCTCTCTCTCTCTCTCTCTCTCCAGTTCCTCCATCCATCTTGTATCCTGCATTCCACCACTTAATTCTCCTAGCATTTTCCTGTTGAATCTAAAGTCCCTAACCTTCTGATGACATTTCATTCCAGGTCCAGATCTGTCTCCTGGCTGCCATCTACTTTGCAGTGCAATACATATGCTGTCTTATTTTTTGCTCAGCATGATATCTCTCTTCAAGTACTTTACTCCATCTTTCTAGTATACTGAAAACGAACGGACGTAATGCTGACCCTTGATGACAAACCAACTGTCACTTGAAAACTTTCTGTCTCTCCCAGACAGGTCCGAACTCTTGTCTACACATTTCTGTACACCTCCACGAAACTGACGTATTTCTCCGCTGCCTTCTTCTCCCTCAGACACCACCAGACTTCTTTTCTTGGCATTCTATAGTATACTTTCTCCAGATCAATAAACACCAGATATAGCTCCATTTGTTTCCCTCGAAACTTTTCCATCATCTGCCGTAACCCAAAGATAGAATCTGCCATCGATCGACCAGGCATGAAACCAGATTGCTCCTTTGCAATCTCCACCTCCTGCCTCAACCTTCCATCAAAAACATTTTCTAGGATTTTCATTATATGCGACTTCAAAATTCCCTCCACTCCTTGGGCATATTTTCCTGTTGCAAACTTTTATGAAGATCCCACAGCAGGTCAATTCCCTCTTCAGCTAGTGCCTTCCACGCCTCCATTGGGATCCTGTCAGGACCCACCGATTTTCCATTCTTCATCCTCTTTATGGCACCCTTCACTTCCACTCTACTGATTTTCTGCACCATCCCCTCAGAGGGCTGCCAATCTTTTCTGTGAGTCTTCGCATTTTCCTTTTTCAAAAGCCGTTCAAAGTATATTCTCCATCTGTTTTCTATATCCACATCCCTTCTTAATACTCTTCCTTCAGAGTCTGATCTGCCTCACATGTAAGATGTTCTTTGATGCCTTATTTCGACATTTTGCCAGTCGATAAATTTTTCTGTCCTTTCTTTGTTTCTAATTGATTATAAAGATCTTGACACGCCAAGGTTTTCGCTCGAACAACAACTCTCTTGGCTTCTCCTCTCTCTCTCTCTCTCTCTCTCTCTCCCTCTGTATTCCTTTCTGTCCTCTTCCACTCTTGACTCATCCAACTTCTGCTCTGTCTTCCTCTTAGCCGTCACTTCTTCCTGTACATTATTATTCCACCACCACCAATCCCCCTTTCTGCTCTCTAATATTTTCAGATGTTTCGCCAGTACCTCGATTGCACAGCTCAGAATTGCTTTTCAATTCTGAGCTGTGCAATACTATACGCTTTCTAGACCATCTGAAATCCTCTCTAACACCCTCTCCTTAAAAAGGTTACTCGCACTCTATTCGTTCATGCGAAACCACTTAATTGTCTTCATCCCATGACTTCCAAAGGTTCTTATCTTTGATCTTGTTTTAAAGTCTGCACACAGCAGCCGGTGTTACTGTGCCACTTGTTTTGTCGGGATTACCTTATAATTTGTTACGTCCTTACGATGTTTTCTTCTAGTAAAAAAAAAAAAAAAAAAAAAAAAAAAAACTGTCCACTGTCTCAAAATGATATATTGCATGCAAGTCGGTTATATGAGGAACTTATCAAAATGATTATGCAGACAGCAAATCGCAATGTCACAAAACAGTTACTGTGAATAAAGAATGTTCACATACGCTGGTAACAAATGAACTAAAAAATATACTAAGGACGAAAGAAAATCTCTATTATAACCATAGGAAGAACCCCTACAATCTAATATTTGTACATAACTATAAAAATTTCACTCAACACTTAAAGGAAAAATAAAGCAGGCAAAAGAGCTTTATCTCTTAATGAAATTTCTTTCTTCTATGAAAGATAAAAGTAAACAAAGGGGGGGGGGCCCTTGGTTACCATTATAATTGGTATTATTATTATTATTATTATTATTATTATTATTATTATTATTATCATTCCTGACACCTCCAAGGAGTCCGAAGAGTCATCGCAGGAGGACACCTACTATTATACAACTGTCTTAACCACTACACTGAACCTCTACTACGAATCATCTCCATCTACGCAATCTACCGCCCACCTCCACCAGTACCACAACTAGTATTTTTTGTCTATAAATTGCGTGTGTTCTGAAGGGCCGATTTGTCTGTATGCAGGATGAAAATCCCGAGTTTCCGGGAGAAAAAATCCTGCTATATCCGTATGAGATCGGCTAACTCACCTTCGATTGAAAATCGTCCACATAAAGATTTCTCCCGTCGCGACGAGAATCGAACTTAGGCCTGTTCCAATCGAAGGGCGCAATGTACCATCGTTCTTCCAATTGCGTTACTGAGGCTCTAATACAAAACAGAAAACACGTGAATTCCCAGAGGACAACGATGTCACCGTTGTACTTAACGAATGAGCAACCACTTTCTATGGTAGTTGTGATTTTGATCCTACAGAGAGGATGAAGTACTTGAGTCACCTTTCGTGGATTAAGAATTACATGTATCTACTAACTGGATTTAAAAAGATGAAAACAAAATGAGATTTGACCATATAAATGTGAAAAAGTAAATGTTATCATTAAACATAAGTTCTTTACATACGTGTATTACCTTGATGGACCTGTGTTTGAGTGCAGGTCACAAAGATGCCACCGACGATCTCGATCTGGAGCCTCTCTCTTCCATGTTATACTCATTGATTTCAGTAAATTGGTATTCCCATCTTGTAGGTGGTCTTCCTGGTTTTCTCTTTATTCTTCGTTGCTAATTGAGTATTCTATATGTCCATTTGCTATCCCTGAGTCTAGCTATGTGACCTGCCCATCTCATCTTGCTTTCATATACTTCGGTCACCACATCTTTCACACCTGATCTCTCTCTCTTAGTTCCTTATTAGTTCCATTTTGCCGATGTTACAAACCCTACGTTCTATTGACGCTGAGTTTTCCTGAGAGTCTCTTATCTCCTTGTTATGTTCCATGTTTCTGATCAATATGTGAGTGATGGGAGAATGTCAGCATTAAATAGTTTTGCCTGCACAGAGATGTCACGATTTGGATCAGTAATTCAGATTTCTTTTTACTAGTTCTTCAAATAAATCGTTATTCATTTCTGTTGTTTGTGCTAAGCAATTGTAAGAGTTAAATTTGTTCTATAGGGATGTTATGAATACATAGATCAGTGCTTCCCAAACTTCTGGATGTCATGGCCCCCTTTTTAAAAATTAAAATATTTCACGGCTCCCCTCGAAAAAAAATCGTAATATAGACAAATTATTATAATATTTATTGTATTTATATTCAATACAAAACATACACAGCGAATATTGCAAAAATCAAATGCAAGTATTACATTTTCAGCATCTTACATACACATTTGACATGGCACATTATCTCATATTTTATATAGATAGATATCTTGTTATTGTACATTTGCAGAACAAGCACATGAAACGCAAAACGATTAGTAATAAAGAAAGAATTAAAAACATAAAAGAAGTTTAATAACAATTTAATGTGATGGATGTGTTTCAATACTGCTACACAAAAAGTCAATATCAGGTGAAATATTTGAAACTGCAATTCTTAGATTTCTGCTTTTAAATGAAACTTATATGAATAAGCAGATATTTACTAATATTCATTAAGCACCGAAATACGCAGGAAGAAAAATTTGTGAACCCGCACAAATGCGTGATTTTTTTTCCATTAAAATATAAAAAATATATAAAAAAAGAAATAATAAATATTAAATACGTTTCTTTTAAGATAAAAAATCTACTTAGTCTTAAAACATGTCAAATTTGTTTTCATTATTTCACGGCCTCCCCTCAACAAAACCTACGGCCCCCAAGGGAGCCTCGGCCCACAGTTTGGGAAGTGCTGACATAGATGACTGTCACTTGTGTAGTGTTTTAAATCCATTTTATTTTTTCTAGATTCATTTCTAAGCCTATTTGTGCATATTTTTTTACCCATTTTTCTAGATCTTTTCGGTTGTGAGATATCAGTACTAGATCATCGGAAAACAGAAGTATTTGTAGTTTTTCATCACCTATGCTTATTCCTCCGTTTCGGTCTATTTTATTCAGAATATATTATAAAGTGATGGTAAATAGATTTGGGGAGATCACATCACCTTGGCAGACCCCTCTCTTTATATCTATATTTATAGTTTGATCAAATAGGATTGTTTGTGTTGTCTGGTTTTTGTTAATTTCCTTTATCATGTGGATGTAAGTAGGATCCACATTTATTTCCAGTAAAGCACTGAGACTGCATTGTGATCTATGGTATCAAATGATTTTTTTGATAAACCAATAAAAGAGGCATGGGCAAGCGGGATTTTCCTCCCGGAAACTCGGGTTTTTCGTCCCGTAAACTCAAGAAAATCGACCGTAGTACTCACATTATTTCAGACAGTGACATATCTTGTTAGGGTTAGGTACCAAGAGATGGCAGCACTTGTTTGCCAGCCTCTTCATCGGTGGCTGCTATAATTAGTGATAGACAGGCCAGCTATCTTTGATTGGCTATCAGTGGAGATTGAACTGCTCACTCAGTCTCCAAAAGCTAGATAGGGTATAAAGGCCTCGCCTACTCCCTATTAGGGAATAAAAGGCGTTAGTTGATTTTTTTTATAAAGAGGAAACATAGAGGGATTCGGTATTCTCTGCATTTTTCTTAGTTATGAAATGACCTGGATATGATCTATTGTGGAGAAGCCTCTTCTGAATCCTGCCTCCTTTCTTAGAGTTGTCTTCAAGTGTTTTGGATTCTCTTCAGTATTCTGTTCATGATTTTATATATGTGAGAGAGCAGATAGATTGGAGGACAATTTTTTGTCTTCCTTCTTCCCTTTTTTTTGAATAGAAGTATAGTTTAGTCTTCCATTCCTCTGGAACCTTTCCTTCTTTGAAGTACCATGTGAATCTGGTAGCCAAGGCTTTGAATATATTTGGACCAACTTGGTGGATTTCTTCAGCCTTAACATTAACAAGTTCTGAGGCTTTATCTTTATTCATTTTTTTAATGGCATGTCCTATTTTTTTTGGAAGTACATCTGGTATATTGCTTGGTTTTGGAATGATAAGTACTGAGACTTGGCATTTAGTTGCATAAAGGTCATTATAGAAATTCTGCACAATTTCTTCTATCTTTTTTTATTAGTATGTTTTTCTCCATTTTGATCCTGTAAAGCAGAAGGAATTGACTGTTTAGTTTAAGTTTTTCTCTATTATTTTCAGGCTGGTTTTTGTCTGCCCTGCTTCTCTCAATTTTTGTATCCTATAAGCTTTGTAGTCTTCTGGAATTCTTTACCTTAGTAACTTACAGATAATTTTATATTCTAGAGTTTCCTTCAGATTTCATTCAGTTCTTTTCTCTTTTTCATTAGTTCTATGGTTTGAGGTGAGTCGTTTTCTTTTGTTTCACATGACGTTCTGATTTTTTTCTTGCACTCGTGGAATTTATTAATAAATTCGTATAGTCGTCATTTGTGTAACAGTTGTTAATAGTCCATCCAGTCTCTTCTATGTACTTCCTGAACTTGCGGTAGTCTATTTGTTTGGGTTGTCTTTTGTGGTTGCCCTGATATGTTATTCTTTTTTGTGGTCTATTCTTATAATGGCTCTGAGGAGTCTTGTGATCAGAATCTATATGGAAATGTTTCACCTATTGTGCCAACATTTTGTTCGGTCTTTTAAAATCTGTTAAAATGTAGTCAATTTCATTGTCTCCATTCGGTGATCACCAAGTCCATCTTCTTCCTGGGCGTTTGTTGAAAAAAGTGTTCATGATAAAGAGTTGTTCAGCTGCAGGGAATTTGGCTAATTCTTTCTCCCAGGTCATCTGGACCGATAAACTTTTCGTTTTGTTTTCCACATCCTATTTTGGCATTAAAGTCTCTATCGATGAATGTGTATGTTGACTTGTCATTTAATGCCTGTTCAAGATTCACGTAAAAATTTTCTGTTTCTTGATTATCAGCTACGGATGTTGGAGCGTAGCAGGATATTAATTTTATTATTATATATTGTTCTCGTTCTCTATTCCAATTAGGAGTACATCTGTTCTTCCAGATATGTTACAAGAAAGGATCGACTTGGTGAACTTAGTTTTAACAAAAAAAAAAAGCCCACTTCACCTTGTTTGCCACTGCTTGAGGATGCTCCAAGGAGTATCTGTGAGCCATTGTACAATCTTGCTGTCAGTTCTTTCAGTCTTTTTGTTTCATTCACTAGCAGGATATCTAAGCTAATATTGGTTGGTTCTTTGATTAATAAATCTATTCTGTAGTCTCTTACCAAAGTTCGAGTATTGAGAGTACTGATTGTGATTTTCAAAGGTCTAATAGGCGGCCTGCCTTCATCTGCAAGATTCTTAGCACCGTTGGCCTCACTCAGTGCCTTATCGCCGCTGCAAAAAAGGTAAGTGTGGGCTGCGCAGGACTCAGGCCGTTTCTGTTGTTGCAGTAGTGGTATCTTTGCTGTAGTCGGATATACACTAATTCTGACGGGTTCCGAAGTGTTCACCAGAGCTCTGTTAGTGATGTTGGGTTCAGGTCCGATAACGGTTAGGATTCCCAACATCCTGGAATGCACCACAGGAAAGTAGAATTAAGACTTTGCACCCCTCTTTACATATATATTATTAATTAATCTTTTGAACACGGAAAATTTATTGAACACTTAAAGATTGCTACGGTTATTTCACTATTTAAAGGAGGTAGGAGAAAGGAAATCAAAAATTACATTATAGACCAATATCTATTTTGTCCACAATCTCAAAGGTTATTGAAATCCTAATAAAAAATAAATAAAATAATAAGATTAAATAGCTATCTAAATACCATATCTTTTAACGAATCTATTATGGTTTAGATCCGAAAAAGCGCTACTGGATTTCCACAAATCCTTTTATAGTGGAATAAATAAAGAAATGTAAACATCAGTCGGTTTTCTTGATGTATCTAAAGCGTTCGACTGTGTTCATCATGACCTACTATACCATGTTCTGCGAGCCCTCATAGATAGTCACTGGATTTTCAGGTGATTGTATCGAGCTAGTAGTAACCAGTATGGCTACAGCCCTTGGTTACGCGCACGGGCACACACACATAAAAAAATGTAAAAATTCACCTTAAAAACATTTTTATAAACTACGAAAACTATCTGATAATTTACTTTATTTGTTTTACGTGTTTTACTCTATTTATGTATATAAATTTATATGCATTTTTTTCAACTGAAGGTGAGTTAGCCCAATCACATATAAAGTCAGCAAGGTTTTTCCTACTAGAAACTCGAATTTTTCATCCCACACGATCTGTATGGTGTTGAGCAGTAGATAGTGTTGATGTAGATGGTAGTAGAAGTTTGATATGGTGGTGGAGAGTAGAGCAGGTGTCCTCCCTCAACGAATCTTCGGATTCCCTGCAGGTGTCACGAAATAATAATAAGGAAACTATTTTTGTGACAAAACATACACACGTAACCACAGTAATAAGATTTTTTAATAAGTAAATATTTCGTCCTAAGTATCACAGCACATCTTCAGTACAGTTAATTGAAACAATACTAAGAATTAACAATGGAGTCCCACTATGCATGCTATAGAAATGAATTAAAATATATCTGGGGGAAAAAAAATCATGATTACATTAAAATGAGATAACATATAAAATTATGTTACACAATTTAGGATGACAAATTCCCAGACTTTAGGGATAATAGGAACGTCATTACGGATCAAATTAGGTCTGTGACGTATACAAAGAAAGTGCTGAAGCCCTACTTCACAGACCTAATTTGAACCATAATGACGTTCTCACTATCCCTGAATGCTGGGGAATTGTCATCCTAAATTGTGTAACATAATTTTATATATTATCTCATTTTAATGTAATCATGTTTTTTTCTTCAGATATATTTTAATTTATTCCTATATATTTTAATTTATTCCTATAACACGCGACTGCCTGCACGCATAGAGGGATTCCATTGTAAGCATGCAGCCTGTTAATTCCTAGTATTGTTTGAATTAACTGTACTGAAAATGTCATATGATACTTAGGCTGAAATATTTACTAATTAAAATATCTTATTACTGTGGTTATGTGTGTATGTTTAGCCATGAATGCTCCACAGGTTTCATTACACAACAAAATATTTTTATTTGTCTATAACAAAATAATCAGCCAAAAATAAATGTAAATACCAACAGAAAATATGATAGTAATATTTGAATTGTATATTTATGAATATTATGTATACGTGATGAGAATAAAAAATGTTTTGTAATAATAAATACACTAGTGGCCAAAATTGTGGAAACCTTTTAGAAAAAGTGTATTTTTGAGGTTTGATGACTTGTAACACCACTTTTTTTTTTTTTGAGTAATACCATAAAATTATATATCAATCGAAAGATAATTTAATGAAGAATGTGATGTAACTTTTACGAAGGATTTTTTTTATTAGAACAGCAGTTATAAAGAAAAAAGTGAAACATGTGGAAAAAACGAGATATACAAAAATTCTCACAATGTGAGTTAATACTTAGTTGAATAACCATCATCATCATCATCATCATCATCATCAAATTCCTGCCATGTACCCTCAAGGGGTGTACAGGATATGATAGTACTACACGAAAAAATTACATCATTATTAATTTCCTATCTACAATATTCCTCCAAATCAGTCTGTTACTTGTCAAGACTCCAACATTATCAGATCTTATATTTCTATCGTCTAAAGCATTTTGTACCGTATCAATCCACCTATATCTTAGTCTTCCTCTGGGTTGTTTTGCTGCCAACCTGGCAGAGAACACTTGTTTTGCTAATCTTTCCTCGCCCATTCTGTTTAAGTGACCATACCACCTAAGATTAGCTCTGCTAACGCATTCCTGGATGCTGACATTGTCAAGTTCTTTCCTAATATCCTCGTTTTTAATATGATATTGCCATTGATGCCATCTGTCCATGCCTATAATCTTTCTCAGAACTCTCATATCTGTGGTCTCTAGTCTTTGGTCAAGTGTTTTACTTCTGACCCAGCTCTCAGATCCATAAGTTAAAACTGGTTTGAACAGTCTTGTACACAGCTAATTTAGTGTTCCGACTGATTTCTCTCTTATTCCATATGAATTTATTCAACTGACTTCCCACCATTCCAGCTTTGTTGATTCTGTTGTCTATTTCCATATTTAATTTACCATCTTCACTAAAAATCGTGCCTAAATAGCTGAAATGTTTTACTTGTTCCACAGGTTCTCCATTCACAACACAGTTGACATTTTCAATGATTCTGCCTATTTTCATTGTCTTTGTCTTTTTATTGCTGACCTTCATACCATATCTATTACAACAGCTATTCAATTTAGTCAGAGAATCTTGCAGACTTGTAGCAGATTTATTTAGAAGTATAACATCATCCGCATAAAGCAAAGAGCTGACATTAACATCTCCAATTTTGATCTCATGTTTAATACCACTTTCCTTCATAATGTGATCCATATAGATAATGAATAACAGAGGGGATAATGTACATCCTTGTCTCACACCAGATTTAACATTAAACCATCTTCCTGTACTTCCTTCAATTCTAACTGCTGACTTACAACTCAAATAAAGACTAAGTATTGCTTGATATAATGCCCCATTGACACCATATAACTGAAGCGTATTGAATAGCTTCTCTCTTGGCACCTTGTCATGTGCCTTTTCCAGATCGACAAAACTTAAATACAGATCTTTGTTATATTCCCATGCTTTCTTGACTATTTGTCGTAAAGTGAAGATCTGATCCTGACAGCCTCTATTTGGCCTGAATCCAGCTTGTCCTTCACCAAGCTTTTCTTCCACAATTCTTCTCAACCGTTTCTCAAGTATACTTGCATAGATCTTGCCAGGAACACTCAGTAGGGAAATACCTCTGTAATTCTCACATGCAGTTTTATTTCCCTTTTTATATATGGGTACTATGAGAGCTCTACTCCAATCATCGGGAATTCGTCCCTCTCTCCAGGCTTTCTGAACTATGCAGTGCAGCCACTGTAAGACTCTTATACCACCATACTTCAGCATTTCTGGTCGAATATCATCTACTCCTGCTGCCTTTCCACATTTCAAGCCTTTGATGGCTTTTTCTACTTCTAGTATGGATATGTATTCCTGACTGCATGCCCGGTCAGTGTTTTTTACCACTGTGCTGTCATCACTGCTTGTTTAATTTAGCAGTTTTTCAAAGTAATTACTCCATACTTCAAGGATATCTTTTTCTCCCGTTTTCATGTCACCTTTATCATCTCTAATTCCTTTTACAGTACTCTTTCCTACGTTCTTAAGCTTCTTCAACAACCTCCAGAATATTTTGCCACCTTCTTGATATTTATTTTCTATATTCTTGCCAAAGTCCTCCCATGACTGACTTTTGTTTAGCTAATTTTACACAGTGTTTAGCATTCTTGCATTTGTCTCTATATTCTCTAAGAGCACAAGCTGACTTATTTGACAGGAACTTTAGGTATGCTTTCTTCTTTTCCTTCAGTGCCTCTTTAACTTCCTGTGTCCACCAGGGAGTTCTGATTTTTTTTATCCTTGCACACAACCTCACCATATGTCTTTCTGGCAGAATCAATCAATGTTTCCTTCAGAGTTTGCCACTGAATCTCCAAGGTTTGATTCCTGTTCTCAAACTCATTCATTTTCTTTTCAATAATATTTCTGTATTTTAGTCTACAGTTCATATCTGAGAGCTGCTCAACTTTTATTCGCTTTAAAACTTTCTTACATGTTATTCTTTTCAATATGAAATTCAATTTTATCCTGCTCAAGACTAAATAGTGATCAGTTCCAATTTCAAATCCTCTGTACACTCTGGTGTCCTGCACCAGGGAGAAAACATCACTATAAACAATAACATAGTCAATGAGACTTTTCTTATTCCTAGCCTCTTCTCTCCATGTGAATTTGTGCACATTTTTATGTTGGAACATGGTGTTAGTAATAACCAGTCCATGTCCTGAGCAGAAATCCAACAATATTTGCCATTATTATTAGCTTTGCTCTTTTCTCCAAATTTTCCCAAAATATTTTTGTATGTCTCACAATCATTTCCTACTCTGCTATTTAGATCCCTAAGGACCAACTTTTCATTTTTCATTGTGTCAGTTGCTTTTTCTAAAGCCTCAAAAAATTCCTCCACTTCCACCTTAGTAGAACCTTCTGTGGGACCATAGGCACAAATAAGTCTCATTGTCCAGTTCCCCATTCTCATATTTGCCCACATTACTCTACTTGCGACTGACTGCCATTCAAGATTAGCCTCGTATTTTGAGTTGAATACTATGGCTACTCCTTCTTTTCCTTGATTGTCATTGCCTTGGATAACCACCAGCATCACTTACGTTTTCCCATGGAGTCAACTAAGACTTTTAATTCTACAGCTATTATAATGTGAAACCAAGATTGAATTATTGCTTCTATTAATTGGGTTTTATTGGTAGGTTTCTTCTAACAAGTTTCTTTACTCGGCTCCATAGATTTTTGATTGGGTTAAGGTCTGGGCTATTCCAGCAGTGGAATATGATTATCCTAAACAAAATTATGGACACAGCAGCAACATGACATGAGCTGAATCCTGTTGAAATATAAATGCTTCATTATCTTGGAAAACATCATGTGCAGAAGGCTTCAGTTTGGGCCCAAGTATTTCATTTATGTATTTTTGGCCATTTATATTCTCATTAATCACACAAATTCTGTCCACACCTTTTGATGTCATACAACACCAGATCATAACACTAAGTGGGTGTTTCACGGTAGGTGTAATGCAATCAGGATGCAAATCTCAGATTCTTCTCCTTACGTATTTTATGCCATCACTACCAAACAGGGAGATTTTGGTCTCATCACTCCAAATAACACTGTCCCATTGTTCCCCTGTACAGTTAACATGAGTCTTAGCCCAGTTTAATCTTTTCAACTTTGTTTGAGAGATAAAAATGGCTTTTTTTTCGTGGAATTCTAGCATTTAGACCAAATTCCTGCAGTCTGTGCCAAACAGTCCTTGCACTCAACTTCACATTGCATTGTGCTATTACATCTTGTATACACCCAGATGATTTTCTTGTCATGTAGGCACAGTTTCTCAATTCTTCTATCACTTACTGTTGTGCACCTTTTCCTGCCTTTACGTTTGGTTTTGTAGTGATAGTGACCGAGTCTCCTTATACCTCTTCAAAAGTTTAGAAATGCCATCTTTGGTTAAGTTTCCACCAATTTTTCTTCTAATTTCTTCATAACTGTAGCCTTGTTCACTTAATACCACTATTTTACATCGATTTCTGGGTGACCAGTAAACTCTTTGTGCCATTTCTTTAATTGTAGTACGTTTTACAAGCTCACTAAATGAAAGAACACACACAAAAAAAAAAATCCAACTTGATAGCAATCACATAACACTGACAAATGTCATCCTCTCAGCTCCAATACATGATATCAATAGCTGAATCCTACTGTGACCTTATTGGCTCATTGCCAAAACAAGATGACATCTGATTGGTTCTCAAAACACTCATGCTCATTGGTTACATTCAAATGAAGGAAAGCTACTTCATATCAACCCAAGATATATTCCCGAATAGCAAAAAGTAACTGTAATCCAAGTTACGGTCTTTCTGACTGTAAAAGGTCGGTTAAAATGAACTAACGAAGGAAAAAAATTTTAAAGAATTCAAAACGAAATAAAAAAGTTGCATCCAAAAGTTGTGCTTCTTTTTTCTGGTTATTTGGCTATAACTTTTCATAGAATACAGATAAATGAACAAACATTTTGTTGCATTACATTCTTGATTAAATTATCTTCCCATTGATATATAATTTTATGGTATTACACCTCAAAAATACACTTTTTCCAAAAGGTTTCCACAATTTTGGCCACTATTGTATGTATTTTAAAATACAATTTTTGTTCTAGGTGTTCAGAATTCCCCCCCCCCCCTCGTACTCATTGAAATGGACTATTTGCCTTATCTTGCACTATATTACCTCCAAAGACTAGAAAAATCATCTACAAATTCATGTTAATTGGTTTTGGATCATGTAAATGCATTTTGAAGAACACATGCTAGATTTGTTTGTAAAAATCTGTTCTTCTCATCAACCATCATTTGGAAAATGAAAACCAGACTACTGAATGCAATGTTCTTCCACACCCACATCACATGAACTTATGAATTAGAAGCAAATCAGCAGCCTTTAAAATGGATAACCAAGCAGCATGTCTAAAAGAATGAAAGAGAAGACTAAAGAAAAAGCAGTCTAATTCACTCCAATGCCAGTAGCATATTGGTTTTGAACCATAATGGCACTGCAATTGCTCCTACTATTTCTGTTTTATCCGAAACAAATTTTTGGCCAAAACAGCATAACAGTAGTCCCTCAATCTCTCCATATCTTCTCTCTAATGTCTTTTTTCCCACTAAATTTCAAGATTAAAATTTAGTGGAATCTGTTAAGATGACAAAAACTGGAAAATTTTTAAAAATGTCAATAACTGCTGTACACATGATTACAAACTATACTTGAGAACTATTTTGACTCTCATTATCCTTAATGAATCAATGACAGCCACCTAAGCTCAATTTTTAGTTTTTTAGCCTTTTTTTTTTTTTTTTTTTTTTAAGTCCAAGGAGAGAGAGCATTGAAAAGTCAGTTAGTTCAATAAATTGATATGGAATAAGAAATCAGCAACATAACAAACTACCAGTTTGTTAAGATTACAAAAGCTGGAAATTTTTAAAAATATTAATAACAGCTGTACACATGATTACAAACTATACTTTAGAACTATTTTGATTCTCCTTAATCCTTAATGAATCAATGACACAGCCACCTAAGCTCCATTTTTAGTTTTTTTAGCTTTTTTTTGGTCCAAGGGGAGAGAGAGAGTTGAAAAGTCAGTTAGTTCAATAAATTGATATGGAATAAGAAATCAGCAAAATACCAAACTACCGGTAAATTTTGCACAGTGCCAATTAAACATCAAGCTGGAAGTAGTTAGATTAAAAACAAACAGTTAATGAACAGTGATATGAGAAGTGTGGGGGAAAAATTAAGATATTCAAAATAACTTCAACATGATTGATATACAAGAATGCACAGAGTCTAATCTGAAGTAGTAGGAGGACTTCCTAAAACCAGCAAGTGAATCCATACCAGAAGATGACTCATAAAATTTGTAGATGGTATCTGAATCATGGAAAATGATATATGACCAGGCCACTCAGCTGTTTGAATAAACTCTTTTGTTAAATGCATTTTTTATCAATTAAGAATAACGCACATTAAAAGTGTTTTGCATAATGTGTTATATCAGTGCTTCCCTGATATTATTTATATTATTGTTTTAAGTGTGACAAAAAATTATATCCAACTCTTTAAGAGAATCTTCATTACAAGGAGAGGACACTTCTATTACCTGGTTTTTATGTAAATCCTGCATAAAAATTAAGAATTTTTTTTCTAATTTGAAAAATGCATGGAAAGGCAAATTTTACATTTTGACAGAATTGGAATTATATATTTTGAAAAACCATGACATACTTTCCATAAGACAAGTTTATTTTACAAGATTTACATATTTATCAATGCAATAACTACTTAAGATACAGTATTTCAACAAATTTTATCATAAATAAATCTTGAAAGGTTTCATAAATACAGTAGAATACTTTTTTTTGTTTTAATGAAAAAAAAAATGTTTTTTTTTGATGGCATATTCAGTTAAATTAAGTACATTTAATAAATGAAACTAAAACCTCAATATATTACTTATATGTTGTCCCTCACACAACATACCACTATTTTTATATATAAAAATATATTCTTAATTCTTAGTTGTGAGTTAGAGAGAAATGCATATCATACAATTCCTTACTAAAAATGAAAAAACGGTTAACAAAAGTTAACCATTTTTTCTTAATGGTTTCATTTCACATGTATTTATCTATTGCATTTTTGATGTTTCTATTCTTGTTTCACATGCATGCATCCATCAATACTGCTTGGACTACTGATTTGTATATTCTTTTTTCTTTTGTTAGATCTTTATTTTTTCATATAGTTGAGAATTTAGACATCCTGATGTTTTTTATTAGCCTTCAGGGATTGTTCTTTCACTTCATCCTGTGTATGTTTTCACTGTTCACTGTTATTCATAGGTAGTTAAATTTCATTACTTGTTCTAGTATTTTTCCATGTATTTCTAATTTACATCTGTTTGGTTATTTTGCAATTACTACCGTTTCTGAAGGATCTATGAATCATGTTTCATGTCTACTTACAACCTGCTGAAATTGTTGCAAAAGTAAGGAAAGTTTATCTTATTTGTGTGCAAAACTAAGTCAATGTTATTGTTATAGCTAGAGCTGGTAATTAATTTACGGAATTAACAACGCATATGAAGTATTTAATTAAAGATAACTTTAATGAATCACTTCTATATTTCGGCAATGTCACATTGCCATCTTCAGGAACATAAAGATATGGTACGTGCACTAAGGAACTAACAAAGCAAATGAGGAAGAATGTAAGAAACTAATTTTGTTCCTAAAGTCCTAATGGTGCCCTCTTGCGGGCTAATTTGGTAGTCTTGGCAGGTGGGCTGAAGTTCTCATAATGAAAGTCTCCCAAATTTGGGGCAGTTTCATGCACCCAAATTTGTTGAGGTTAGGAACGTTTTTTAGAGCTGCTGAAGATTCTTTGAATAATCTTTCGTATTTAAACTTGCTGCGATGGATTATTTTTGTTTTCTTCCAACGAATTTTATGGTGGGTATCTAAGGCATGGTCTGCCAACCCAGAGCGGCTGTACTGGTGAAACCGGATGTAGTCTTGGTGTTCTGAAATCCTGATATTTGTTGTTTTGCCTGTTTGGCCAAAGTAGGACAATTTGCAGCTGCAAGGGACCTGGTATACACCAGGTAGGTCTAGGGGAAGTGGTTGGTCTTTGGTAGAGCGGATAAGGGATGCCAACTTTTTATATGGTCTGTAACAAGAAGTAAGGTCATATTTTTTGAGGATATTAGTTATTTTTTCAGAGGTGCCCTGGATGTAGGGGATAGTGATAGACTTGGTGTAGTCTTTATTGTGGAGGGGGGTTGTGGTTTACAGGTTTTAGTATTTTTTGGATTTTTTTGGGGTTATAGCCATTGGCTAAGAAAGTGTTGAGGATGTGGTTTAGTTCCATAGTCAGGGCCTTGTCATCTGAGCAGATTAATTTTGCCCTGTTATATAGTGTTTTTATCAATCTGCTCAGATGACAAGGCCCTGACTATGGAACTAAACCACATCCTCAACACTTTCTTAGCCAATGGCTATAACCCCAAAAAAATCCAAAAAATACTAAAACCTGTAAACCACAACCCCCCTCCACAATAAAGACTACACCAAGTCTATCACTATCCCCTACATCCAGGGCACCTCTGAAAAAATAACTAATATCCTCAAAAAATATGACCCTACTTCTTGTTACAGACCATATAAAAAGTTGGCATCCCTTATCCGCTCTACCAAAGACCAACCACTTCCCCTAGACCTACCTGGTGTATACCAGGTCCCTTGCAGCTGCAAATTGTCCTACTTTGGCCAAACAGGCAGAACAACAAATATCAGGATTTCAGAACACCAAGACTACATCCGGTTTCACCAGTACAGCCGCTCTGGGTTGGCAGACCATGCCTTAGATACCCACCATAAAATTCGTTGGAAGAAAACAAAAATAATCCATCGCAGCAAGTTTAAATACGAAAGATTATTCAAAGAATCTTCAGCAGCTCTAAAAAACGTTCCTAACCTCAACAAATTTGGGTGCATGAAACTGCCCCAAATTTGGGAGACTTTCATTATGAGAACTTCAGCCCAACTGCCAAGACTACCAAATTAGCCCGCAAGAGGGCACCATTAGGACTTTAGGAACAAAATTAGTTTCTTACATTCTTCCTCATTTGCTTTGTTAGTTCCTTAGTGCACGTACCATATCTTTATGTTCCTGAAGATGGCAATGCGACATTGCCGAAATATAGAAGTGATTCATTAAAGTTATCTTTCATTAAATACTTCATATGTGTTGTTAATTCCGTAAATTAATTACCAGTTATGTCTAACCAACGTATAAGTCTTACTACTATAGCTACAGCTATTCATGGTAATCCATTTATGATCTCAGCAAACTTGTATTCTATACAATCACTTAAACAAGGATTCCACTGTTTTTTTTGACAAGGAATACAAACAATGATAAGGCAGCTACCAGGATGACTTGAAGAGAATTAATGACATTTCATCTAAAGCATCAATGGAAAACAGACAGAACTAGCAGAAAAATTACAGAAATGCCATGTGGATATAATTGTTGTTATTATTGAAATAATCCTCAATAAAACAAGAGACAACCTTCTAAATAACAAGTGGCTTCATTTCTCTGATCACTGTTGCCACTTGTTATTTAGAAGGTTGTCTCTTGTTTTATTGAGGATTATTTCAATAATAACAACAATTATATCCACATGGCATTTCTGTAATTTTTCTGCTAGTTCTGTCTGTTTTCCATTGATGCTTTAGATGAAATGTCATTAATTCTCTTCAAGTCATCCTGGTAGCTGCCTTATCATTGTTTGTATTCCTTGTCAAAAAAAACAGTGGAATCCTTGTTTAAGTGATTGTATAGAATACAAGTTTGCCTGAGATCATAAATGGATTACCATGAATAGCTGTAGCTATAACAATAACATTGACCTAGTTTTGCACACAAATAAGATAAATTTTCCTTACTTTTGCAACAATTTCAGCAGGTTGTAAGTAGACATGAAACATGATTCATAGATCCTTCAGAAACAGTAGTAATTGCAAAATAACCAAACAGATGTAAATTAGAAATACATGGAAAAATACTAGAACAAGTAATGAAATTTAAATACACATAGATCACCTTCTCAAATGGTAAGTCCTTTCAAGTAGAGTGATATAAACAAATTTCAAAATGAATGAATTTCAAATTTCAAGATGGGCCTATGCTAAAAGCAATGAAATATAGAGGAATTCTTCAAGTCATTTGATTGGGCAAACTGACATAAAGAAAAAAGTTTCTTGTTAGAGACCTAAACAAGTAGAGTGAGAAATTAATCACAAATGTATAGAAATAATATTAGAAAATTTGGGGATAGTAGCTATCATTATTGTTTTTCTGCTCAGGACATAGACTAGTCATTACTAGTAATGTGTTCTAACATAAGGATGTGCATAAAGTCACTTGGATAGAGCAAAATATAAATAAGAGGTCATATTATGTTATCAAACGGAGTTTCTGGATAAAAAAAAAAGTATATGAGAGATTTAAAATCTGAAGTGATCATCATCTAGTTTTGAACAGGATAAAAATAATCATTACATTAAAAATAAATGCATACAAATAACAGCTTTCAGATGTGAACTATATAAACAAATATTATTGTGGAAATTGAATCAAACTTTTGAGAATGAGTGGGAAAATCAGAAGAAAATTTCCTGCCAAATTCATCATCATCTAAGAAAACACAAGGCAAAGGTGTCTGCAAGGATAGAAAATTAAGAACTATGCTGTAGACAAAGGAAGTTACAAAGTATATCAAGAAAAGATGAAATCATACAGTTAATTCTTAGAAAGAAAATCAGCATTTACCCTTAGAGAATACAGAGGAGAAAAAATAGAGCTATGTGCAACAGCTAAAACAAAAGTCATGGGAAATCTTCTGAGAAGGATATCATTATCATCAAATTCTTGATTGTCAGCCTGGTTGGCCAAGTGGTTAGCATATTTGCTCTCCAACCAAGAGGCTGGGTCTGAATCCTGCTATGGGCATGGATGTTTGTGATTGTATTTAGGTGGGAGATGAATTTCATTGCTCACGGAAATTTTTCATGGCTTGAAAAATTTCCATGTTTGGCCTCTACAACAAGGTTTCCAGACTGTATAAAAATATATATAAAATTAATAAAAACAGGAAAAAAAAAAACTTTAGCCCATCTATGGAACAAATGTACTATAGGTTGATAAATAAACCTTTCATGGGTGGGAGCCACATTAAAAAAAAAAAAAGTACTCTCGAGGGATTTATTAGACATATTCTTATACAGGATTTATTATATAAGGATAGTATATAGGAATTTATTATATTAATTTTATTACTGCAAATATTTCAAAAAGAAACTAACTGGTCATCATCATCATCAGTGTATCAGCATAATCACAAGGTGAAGCTAGAATAAAGAATATTAATCCTATTTATGGAGCTAAGCCATGTGCCAGATGCCACCTACTGGGTGATTATAATAAAATAAGATTTTATTAATAAGAATAAAACAGATAAACTGGTTTGAACAATACATGCAACTGATAGCCATAATATACACTACGCAGATAGGATTCATTACCTCATCAGAGCATTGATTAGGTTTAAAAGATAACAGGTCATGTGTCATGAGAACTGAACTGAAATGGATGGGATTGAATAGGAGACTAATGAGTTGGATAGGTGATGTGCTGTCAAGTATCAGCAGGTGTGTATGGGAGGAGTGGTATTCCAAAAGAGCAAGGTCACTACTGGCATGTCAGAGGAATCTGTTTGTGACCATTATTGTTTAACTTCTATGTCAATGATACTGGGGCAAGTTTAACTGGAGATATGCAGCTGGTTGCAGATGATGAAAAGTTGGGAAGACTACGAGGAATATCAGAATTCACTTACAGTAGTCTTATGGGAAGATCTGAATAGACTGTGTGATTGGGCAAGTGAATGGAGCTATCAGTTTAATGATGCAAAGTGTAAGGCCTTGAAATCTGATAGACGACTATGTTTATTTATTTATGTGAATCCAACCCATGAAAGTTTGTAAATCTGTAGCACTTTACAAAATCATGAGAGAAGTAAAGGCGAGATAATCTGGGAATCCAGTTCTACTAAGCAAACATGAAGCTTTTTTTCAAGTCGCTTCAGGCTGGCAAAAGGCAGGTAGTGATTTCATATCAATCAATAAAAACTACCGATCTCTGAAACATATAATATAATGGAAGATGAAAGAACAAAGCAGTATTTGTTGCAGTAATCACAGGAAAAACACCTATAGAAAAACTGAAATCAATATGGCTGGATGCATTTAGCAGTGGTGAAGACATAACAAATAACAGATAAATTTGGAAGGAAATGTAAAGAAGCTAGTAAAAATGAAGGTGCAATTATGCCTCATATATTTAAAGATGTCACTGCTTCCTCAGTACATGCAGTATAAAAAATTTTAGTACACTAAAATACAAAGCACCAAAACATCCCAGTTTTTATTGCAAGCTTTATATGTATAGCAAACATCACCAAATTCGCATACCTTAAAAACTTAATTTTTTTTAAACATAACACGATCTCTCCATCTGGAAATACATAATAATTCAACTTTTTAGTTAACAGTTTGTTTTAGTTTAATTTTATTAGAAAAGTATTCTGATATATTTACAACTGATTAAGATAAATTAATCTATATCATCAGGTTTTGGAATACAAAATTTTATTTTTAAATTTCTTTGGATTAATCCCATAAGCTTTGAGTCTGCTGTCAGGAATAGATAATCTTTTATCAGATAATCCCTCAAAAGGTTTTCCAGAGAACTGTTTGGAATTTTTATGTTTATTTTTGGCACTCATCTTTGGTTTAGCAACCAACTCTTGTAGTGATTCAGCGCTTTCATTTCTATGTGTTTTCTTACATTTTTGGCAATCAGTGGAAGGAGTACTACTGGAAACATTTTGTTCTTTAATAGAATCTACCTGTTCCTTTTGTGAAAGCAAAGTTGATGGCACCTCAGCCTTATTTAGTGTGAGATGCTGTGAAGTATTAAAAATCTGATTACTATTAGCATTTAGTTTTGTTTTCCTGTTCCTTTTCTTTCTTTTTTTTGCACTATCTTGCACAGGATCTGAAACTGACCTGTCACCTTCAGACTGTGAAAGCAACTTCAGTTCTTGATTTTCAATAAATGAATTTGCCTTGTTTTTATTTTTCTTTCTATTTCTTTTCCTTTTTCTTGGATTATTTTGCTGAGTCATACAGTTCAGGGTTTTGTCATTACTGTCCTTAATTTTTTCAGTGCTGTCATCATCTGGCTGAAAACAACTTAAAAGAATCTTTCTTTTCAGCATAGAATTATCAGCCTTTTTTCGATAAGCCTGGATATCATATTGTTCTTCTTCTTCAGTTCGATACTGTGATGTCTTTTTCAATGAACACCACTTATTAAGTTCTTTATCCTTGCATGTTAAAATTTCCTCTGTTGTTAGACCAAAGTCATTTGGTAAAACTTGTCGGTATGGAAACCTTACAGGTGTATCACCAATCCAGTCTTCACAATCTAGCTTATAATATTCCCCACAGTACTGTTCAAATGATTTATCATTTGGATCAAAAACAGGCTTTTTCTTCATTACAGCTTCAGCAAACTTGGACTTTCTCTTCCTTTTTCTGCTTGCTTCCAACACTTCTTTTGCAACATCACCTTGAGCCTCACTTTCCTTAAGTCTACTTTGTGTCACTTCTAATATATTATCCATCTGATCATGCTGATTTTCTTCTGAATCACTCTGACTTTCCAAATCATTTTTTCTTCCTTCCCATTCATTCCAGTTAATGTCATCTAACTCTTCATCATAAGGAAATACTGGTTTTAATTCTCCTTCTTCCACAGCATAATAATCATCATTAAACAATTCCTTCATTCTTTGATCATATTTTATAGGATCAAAGTCACCATCAAGATCAACATCTTTAAAATGTATATTGCCATCACCAGTAATCACATTTAATTCTTCTAATTTATCCATTATCTCTTTTCGCTTTAGAGATTTTAACCTTTTAATTTCTTCTTCCTTTTGCAATTTTTCTTGTTTTTTTCTTATCTCAACATTTACTCTTTTTTCTTTTCTTCTTGTATCTGGTTTTCTTAGAGAATCCTTTACTGTCCGTGGATAGGTTTTAATGAACTCTGAATCAGGTTCCTCAAATCGAAAATTAAATTTATGTTCAAACACTGCTTGTGCCTCTAAAAATTTTTCATCTTCACTAAGATTCTCATCATTTATTATTTCCTCATAAGTTGGCATTCTTTCACTGTTATTTGTTTCAGAATATCTCTGATTCAAAATATAGTCTTTTAAAAATGCTTCAGATGGGTCTAATTCAGAATCATTCCAGTAATCATGAAGATATTTCAAATCCTTTTCCAAATCCTTATTTTCTGCTGAAAGGCTCTGTTTTTCTCCTTTTAGCCATTGCAAGTATTCCATTTCTTCAGTTTCCTTTTCTTCTTTGGTTTGTTTTCGTTCAACCAATAAATCCTCCTCCTCCTCATCATCAGAATTTGTTAAAGCTATTTTGAAACTTTCCTTAATTCTTTTCTGCTCTTCAATGTATGACGGTGAATATGGTCTTTTTTCTTGGTTATCATTATCATCATCAAATATTCCATCGTTTTCAAGAATCTGTTTCCTTTCATAATCTCTTAAGAACATTGGTTTATCTTTTTTCTCTGTTTTATTTTTCTTCACTTTGATTTGCTTATCAGGAAAGAACAACACATTTTTATCATATATTCGTGGATCATTACCCTCTAGAAGACTTAGAGTTCGGAAAAAAGTGATGTCATCTTCTTTTGTAAGGTCTTCTGATTCACTTTCAGAAGATGAAGAGGTTGAATCAGAAGCAATACTATCGACATCACCATACCTGGCTTTTAGTTTTACTAATTCCTCTTTCTGGCGCCATTTATCATACCTGGATGCATAATCTTCATTGACTTTGAACTCTATTTCACTTTCTGAAGATGAGCTATCTAGAAGTTGGGCCATAGTGTTGTACCACAATCTGGATTCTTAAGACCACTGTAAAATAAAATAAAAAAATGAGTCCCAAGTTAAGCAATAAAATTATCTGTCAAAAAGTTTTATTTTTGAGATGAGGAGAGAGAATAATACGTGGAAAGAAAGTATAGTTTTTTTTATACAATATAACTTACTCCTAGATTTAAATATATTAATGGAAAATTTATATCTTTGTGTAGGTGATCTCTCTCTCTCTTCATTATAAGCATCAAATTGAAGAACTTGAATCGTTTAATTTCTTTTAAAAATATATGCTATCCAAACATTCCCACTCTTGAAAAACACAGCATATGAATAACTGGCAGAGATGATTGCTGTCTGCAACAAAGCAATCTCCCTATGAATTTATACAGAGGAGTCCCACACTTCTGCTGCTAATGGTAGTCTTTCTTTGAAATAATGTTCAGCACAAGTGCAGCTCAAATCCTGCGAGCTGCAATTTCATATTATCTTCTTATTATATTTTCAGTTTACTGAAAGTGGAACCAGATTCAAGGGATGCCCACTATATCTGCCATGTAATAAAGGACAGTGTAATCCACTTTCCTTTATAGTGGATTACACTATAAAGGAAATAAATAAAATGAAAAACTATGAAGGAAAATGGCAATAAATCAGATATGTTGAGTATCTCCTATCTTCATATCTGATTTATTGCCATTTTCCTTCATAGTTTTTCATTTTATTTATTTCCTTTATGCAGATAATGTTATTCTAAAAAAAAAAAACCCACTATAAATTTTCATAGATCAACAAAAATAGCAATAGAAATATAAAATCTGATAATATCGGAGTCTTGACAGGTAACAGATTGATTTGGATGAAAATTATTATTATTATTACGTGACATCTCCAGGGAGTCCAAAGACTCATCGTGGGAGGACACCTACTCTACAACTCTATGTCTCCACCACTCAATCCACCAACTACAATGAACTGCACCTACACCAATGCCATCTACCGCCCACCACTACTAGTATTTTCACAGACATCCATGCCCATGGCAGGATTTGAACCAGCAACCTTTTGGCTGGATAGCGGATAAAATAACCACTCGGTCAACCAGGCCAGCAGATTGTACATAGGAAGTTAGTAATGATGTAAGTTTTTCATGTAGTACTATCATATCCTGTACACCCCTTGAGGGTACATGTCAGGAATTTGATGATGATGATTACGACAAAAATAACAAATTCAGTTATTCTTTATTATTCTGAAAGTTAAGACCAACAACAACAATTATTTTTATATTTTTGAAGAGCTGTAGATTGTAGTTTGGAAATACTTCATGAGAAAGGCTGCATTAGAGGACTGAGGTAGACAGAATAAAAGAGGAAGAGAGAAGATGGTTCTATTATGTTTACAGCTGCATAGCAAAGAGATGATGGGCAGCTGCTGTTCTTGTATTAACAGGTGCAACAGAGTGAAGGAATGATGGCTGCAAGTTTAGTAGAGCAATGACCATTGATGCACCTGTACAATAATAAGCATAGCACTGAAACACTGTATCTGTGAGATAAAGGCTGAAGGGAATCTGTAGGAGAGGAATCATTTATGAACCTAACTGCTCACCTCCGGAGAGTGTCAAGGATCATTAAACATGTGAACAGCAGTCTAAACATAGGCGAATTTGGGATTTGTATACAGTTAAGAGTTGGATGGGTGTAAAACAGCATCTTGAATGAAAGAGAATGTCTAAGTTTTGGAAGCTGAGGAGGATATTGATGTGATGTGTTTATGCAAGGAGAAATTTCAGTCTTTTTACCTCCAGTTTGGAGGTAAAAAGACTGAAAAGACATTAGTCCAAGCAAAGTGGAAGAGAGAGAGAGTTCTGATTTTGTTTGATTTGTATATTACTAAGGGTAAGAGAGTTGAGATTTCTTTTGCACGAGAAAAGGCAAGACTATGTTTTGGTGGCATCGAACATAACAAGGTTGTCCTTGCTCCACTGGAGGACAGTACATAGATCAATGTTTTGGGACTAGTTGTAGATGACCTTGTAGCTTTGGATGTCAGAGAACTGCATGGTCAAATGAGTAAGCTGAGTGGAGAGTACTATCATCTGCAAAGCTGTGAATGGGATCAGTGGTTGTGAGTAGGTCATTTATGTATAGGAGAAAGAGAGTAGGTGATAGGGTGAAAGGACAAAGCCTTGATGGTGCTCAAAGAGAGGGGAGCCATCTATCATGACTTGCCAAGTATGATCAGAGAGAAAGCTGGCTACCCAATTACAGAGGATGGAAGGGGGAAAACAAAGAATGGCAATTTGTGTTTAGTAGGCCTCGATGCCACATGTTCAAAAGCTATGTAAATGTCAAGGGTAGCAGTACAAGTTTCTCCAAACCTTTTCATGGTACATGTCCAGTGGTGGGGTGATAATGAAAACAAATTTAAAATGTTTTAAGACTAAGTAGATTTTTTTTCAATCTTAAAAGAAACGTATAATAATAAATAAAAATAATTTTTATTATTTCTTTTTTGTTATTTTAATGGAAAAAATTACACATTGGTGTCGATTCATGAATTTTGCTTCCTGCATATTTCGCCGCTTAATGAATATTAGTAAATATATGCTTCTTCATATAAGTTTCATTTCAAAGATATTGATAAGAAGTACAAAAAATTACAAATGCAAAATCTTGAATATAAGTTGTATTGAATATAAATACAATAAATATTATAATAATACGTCTGTATTATGAATTTTTTTTTGATGGACGATGTGAAATATTTTAATTTTTCCAAAGGGGGCCTTGGCATCCGTAAGTTCGGGAAGCACTGCTCTAGGCAATTCAAACCACAACCATGGTTTGAATTGCCTAAAGAATTATATTTTCTAGTCTTCCGAACACGCCCTGATATCGTCAAAATAATTCTTATTTCTCTGGAAACATTTGCTTCCTATGCACAAATCAACACAAAATCCACACACATACAAAGCTTTACTACCCCAAATTCCAATTTCCAAGCCATTCATCAATCGTGGTTTACATAACCTCGTCAATTCAACAATTACATCTCTTTTGCTCAAGACTTAATTTTACCAAAACAACTTTAATAATCTGGTAACACTCTCCCCACCCCCCAAAGGGAGTGGGTAGAGCTTTAGTCCTTATTATTGAAAATCAGGCATCCGGTTTCCATCCTTTAAGTATACTGCCAGTGAGCCTAAACTATGAATAAATCAATGTTTTTCAGGAAAGAGAGAGGGAGGGAGGGAGGGTATGGCAGATAACTGTCTTTATCTCGTGGCTCTAAATCGTAACACTCGTTAGGATTTGTATCACAAGGTTGCACATAAAGTGATGGGATAAAAATTCTGTTTCCAGGAAAGGATACTTGCCCTTGAGGAACTCGAGTTAGTTTTAGTTCTGCCAAAGTGCAACTAACTCGGGAACAGGTTGAAGATAGGATTAAAAAATGTTCTTCTAGTTGTGAGTAGAATCCTCTCGCTCTTTCATTGCACTCACTTTCATACAGGAATTCAGTTTCTGCTGCTTGCATCTTCTGCCAATACTTCCATGACCACTGTTCTTCTGAATTGGCATCAACAATTTCTCTATTCACCATTGAAACAACTGCAGCGCTATTCAACATTCCTTCATAGCCCAAGAATGCAATGTGAACAAGTTCCTTTTAGCTTGAACATGGTGTTATCAACGTACTATAGTCTGACCAACCTCTTGTGTTTGGGATCTTACAATAAAAAAAAAATCCAAGTTAGCGCCAAGAGAGTGAAAACGAAGTCTCAATTTAAGATGAACTCGCCCAATAGATACCATTTTTTAATGCATATTTCCCCATTAACACACACACACACACACACACACACACACACACACACACACACACACACACACACACACACAAGTAAAACCCCATTTTTACGTTCCCGCAATTTATGTTTTCCTACCATTTACATCATTTTCCGTTAGTCCCATCTTAAGGCCTATTCTTACGATATATTGTTTTCTCGCCATTAACAACTTGATGTTGACGTTATTTCCCGTGATTTGCGTTTTTTTCTCAGATGGCAATACTGATTTTCGAATCAATTTCTGCGAAAATCATCGCATTTCTGTTCCCAGATGGCGTTGCTTTCGGCTGTAGTTTCGTTTTCGCCATCACAGTAACTTTCACGGTTGCAGCAGTAATGTAGTGATGAGCGATACTGTGATTGAAAAATCACAGTACAAATTGATATTGCAGAATTTCTGCTACATAATTTAGCGTGTGAAAGTTACTGTGGTGGATTATCCATGTTAGTAACATGGAGGAAAAAGACAGAAAATGTATTTTGGTAGAAGAAAAGATGGCAATTATGCGACATGTAGATTGGCATGCCGGACACGTGTGCATTTAGCAAAAGATCTTGGACTCTCCGTGTCCACCACTTTGAACACGATAGTAAAAAACAAGTCAAGCATTGAACGCAATGCAAAGCAATCTGGCGCTATGTAAAAATAAATAAATAAATAAAATAAAATTTTAAAAAATCAACAATTAAAGATTTTTTAAAATAGATAAATGTAAGTAATTGTAAATTTATTTATTTTCAGTTATTAAATTTTGTAATCTAGTGTGTAGACTCACATAATAGCAGTAAGTCATCTTTTAGTATTTTTTAATGTTTTTTTACATTTCCTACTATTTACACTTTTTTCCATCAGTCCCCTGAAAAGTGTAAAAAAGGGGTTTTACTGTATATATGTATTCATGAGTATTGACTCGGTTGTTTTGATACATTTTAAAAAGATATTTAATGACTAAAACTAAGATTAATTAAAAACTTTAATGATAAAAATACTACTAGTTTTGGCTTTTTACAGTAGGTAACTCTTTAGGAAGAGGAAACAATAATAAAAACTGAAGATTCTAAAAACTGAGAAGCACAAACAAATTGCAGTACATAATTGAAATAAAAAAACATTGTATTAACATTCAAGTTGTTCCATTTTACGTGCCATTGTTTGTTGTGTGCGTGGTAGTAGACTCTCGAGAACTGAATAACAGCAGTGTGGCTATCAGGGATGCTACAGCTCAAATTGTTGTTTAAATGTTCAGGATTAAGGATGATTCCTGGATTCCACAATTCTAAAACTCATCATGGCAGAGGAAAATATTTTCAGATCTATCCCAGCAAACTGGGATAGATCTGGGAAAATCATCATGAGAATTATTTGAGAACAGATGACTGGATAAGGCACTGGCATGTGATCATTTATAGGAGATGTCTCTCTTGTTATTATTAGTTTATTATAGATTTATTATAGATATATTAGTTTATTATTAATTTATTATAGACTTATTAGTTTGACCATAATAAGGAACATTACAGTCACACCATAATTTATGTATGCCAGGATATTTCAGATTGTGATGATTGTGATGCTTAGGCTTTGGATGGCTTATAAGAGATTGGATTTTAGGAAGTGTAGTGAATAACGATTTTGTGAAGGACGATATAACTAAAGCTATATCGTCCTTCCTGTTTAAACCGAAACTTTGGAAGTGTTATGTAAATGATATTTTTATTATATGGAGCCACGGCCACAATTCTCATGGATTTTCTTCATCATCTCAATAACCAACATCCAAATATAAAATTCACAGCCGAACTAGAACACGAAAACTCCCTACCATTCCTGGACGTAAAACTCTCATACTACTCTAGAAAATTTAGAATCTCTATGTACATCATAAACAAACAATGGAAAAGATCAGTAAATAATGTACAAACATTAAGAAGTTTTGGTTTTGACACTGACCACGAAATATTAACTGCCAAAGTGAAGATAAAATTCAACAGGAAAAATAATATCAGAAAAGAAGAAAACATCAACCTATCAAAACTAAAAGATAGCTCAAGCAGAAGTCGATTTTTAGAACAGATGTGCTTGAAATTAAAACCCTCCATCTTCCAGAACAGCAGAAAATACTGGGAAGAAGGAAAAGAAACAGTGTTAAAGACACTCTAGGTTCCAAACCCAAATAAACAAACAGTGGATAACCAAGAAATCATAGCTACCATAGAAGAGAAAAGAGAGGCCAAGATACTTGTAAACCAACAAAACAATGAAGAGAATAGAGAAAAATAAAGAGCACTAAAAAATAAAGTTGATAACCTATGCAAAAAAGCCAAAGAAAAATGGCTAGAAGAAAAAGCTAAGAAATGCCAACAAGCATACCAACAAAACAACCTAAAAGTCTTCCATGATACTGTAAGAGAAATTACAAAAGAATTCTCAGCAAAAGCAGTAACAATGATAAACAACAAAATGACTGAAACTGGGAATATTGATTATATAAGAAAAATCTGGTCAAACCATTTTAAGACTATCTTCCACCAAGGAAACAAAACTACAATGCCAACAATAGAAGAAAATAATGATCACCCAAAAATTTTACAAGTTAGATAAGCAATAAAACAGATGAAAAACAATAAAGCACCAGGCATTGATACTATCCCTACTGAACTGTGGTCATATGGAGGCAGCATATCAATAGAATATTTAACAACCCTATTCAATAAAATACTACAAACAGGAGAGATCCCAGATGACTGGAGAACTGGAAAGATCATCCCAATATACAAGAAAGGAGACAAATGAGATTGCAGAAATTACAGACCAATCAATTTACTCCCTCACACCTATAAAATATTCATAAGAATTATACAAAATAGATTAAAAAACACCTATGAAGAAATGATAGGCATAGAACAAGCTGGTTTCCGAGGAAACTATTCAACAATAAACAAGCTTTCGATAACATCAACAGAGAAAACCTTCTTAAAATTCTACTAGAAAAACAACAGACAAATATATAATACAGTTTCTGATAAAATATTACTCTAAGACAAATGCAATAATTAAAAAGGACACACTCACAACAGAACCCATAGAGATCCAAAAAGGAGTAATGCAAGGATGCCCATTATCCCCATGCCTATTCAACATATATCTAGAAGAAGTTCTAAAGAAGGCAATAGACAATGAGCCTGGAATCAATGTCAATGGTTTAAACATAAATAATATCAAATATGCAGATGATCTCGTCCTTCTTGCAAGAACCCCAAATGAACTACAAAAGTTGATCAACAAGGCTAAACGAAACCTGTAAAACATATGACATGACAATAAATAAACAAAAGAAAAAAGTGATGAAAATAGGGAGGAACAGAACTACCATCTCAGCCACCCTAAACGGAGAACAAATAGAACAAGTAGACAACTTCATATACCTTGGATCAAAACTAACAGAAACAACAGATGAACTCAAAACAATCAAACACAGAATAGCGATAGGATGGACCACCATGGGAAAATTACAGAAAATCTGTAAAACAAACAAGATATCTAAGCAAGCCAAAATCCAATTATATGAAGCAATAATTATACCAACAGTCATATATATATAATTATACAACAGCAATAATTATACCAACCTATGGAGCAGAAGCGTGGACAGTTAAAAAAAGAGAGGAGAAAAAACTGCTGGCATTTGAAATGAAATGCTTAAGAAAAATAAATAGAACAAGTTGGATAGAAAAGAAAACAAACACCACAGTCAGACAAGAACTATTGTATAAAAAGACAATAATAGAAAAAATTAGAAAACAACAACTGAGATGGTTTGGACACACTGTACACATGGACACAGACAGACTTCCTAACGTCCTAATCAATACTTTTCCAACTGAAAAAAGAAGACCAAGAATTATCTGGCTGAAATTAATAAAGAACATCTCAGGATGCAGAACATATAAGGAACTTTTTCGAACAGCAAGGAATAGAGAAGACTCAACCAGTCTTAGACAGAAGAGAGAGAGATGTACAGAAAACCAACGCATACTAATAGATATCTTCACAGCCTTTCTAATCATTTTCCACCACAAAAACTCAGAACTATTTCTACCTGGGGACACAGAGCACGCTCTCTTTTAAATGATCCAGATGAACTTCAAAAGAAATTAATCACCTCTCACATGTCTTTAAACAAAATGGATATTTTGAAACCACCATTAAGAAATTTCTTATAGATCCTCCTAGGCACCGCAATACAGAAATTCCCAATTCATTACATTTCCTAAAATCCAATCTCTTATAAGCCATTCAAAGCCTAAGCATCACAATCTGAAATATCCTGGCATATATAAATTATGGTGTGACTGCAATGTTCCTTATTATGGTCAAACTAATAAGTCTATTGAACTTCGTATGGAGGAACACAAGAGAGACATCTCCTATAAATGATCACATGCCAGTGCCTTATCCAGTCATCTTCTGTTCTCAAACAATTCTCATGATGATTTTCCCAGATCTATCTAGGAGATCTATCTCATGATGATTTTCCCAGATATATATAGATCTGAAAATATTTTCCGCTGCCATGATGAGTTTCAGAGAAATTGTGAAATAGGGAGATCATCCTTAATCCTGAGCATTTAAACAACAATTTGAGCTATGACATCCCTGATAGTCACACTGCTGTTATTCAGTACTGGTGTTCTCGAGAGTCTGCTACCAAACAATGGCACGTAAAATGGAACAACTTTTTATTTCAATTGTGTACTTCAATTTGTCCGTGCTTCTCAGTTTTTAGAATCTTCAGTTTTTATTATTGTTTCCTCTTCCTAAAGAGTTACCTGATGAAGGCTAAAAAGCCAAAACTAATAATATTTTTATCATTAAAGCTTTTAATTAATCTTGGTTTTAGTCATCAAATATCTTTAAAAAAAAAAAAAATATATATATATATATATATATATATATATGATAACAGTAGGATTAGGAACACGAGACAGAAGAGATATGTGGTAAGGAATATTTGGAAAATCAAACCTGCAGCATAATCACTAATCTGTGCGTCGCATCCATTCCAAGTGCTTGTGAGAATGAGTTTGTCTTAACAGGTTAAGAATCTTCTTCATTAACAAGGAAGTTGTTCGTTGCAGACTGTAACACTGACTGAACATGAAGTGATACCTCACCATCTTCAAAGACTACAGCTGCGACTTTCTTTTGCAGCTTCAAATTATTCTTTCCAGTGGAGGTTAATATGCATCACCTTATTGTTTTCATTATTTTTACAGATGGCCACCCAGAAATTGCTACGGAACATCTAAAAGACACCGTAATACAACATAGCCAAAAAATTGGCGCTCCCATTGAATCAAGAGATATCCAGTCGGTACATCGGTTACCACAAAAAAGGAAAAGAGAAAATAATTCCTCCTCCTCCCGTTGTAGTGCGACTCACCAACAGCCCAACAAAAATTATACTTGTAAAAGCTAGCGGGATTAAAAAACCAGTCGTCAAGGATCTGAAAGAAGCCCACGACAATACCACAATATACTTGTCCGAATACTTAACGGCATATTCTACCAAACAAGGAAAGTAAAAACAGAAAAAATTACCAGTTTATATGGATAAGAGACAGCAATATATTCCTTAAAAAGACACAAGATGCAAAACCAATCCAAATAAAATCCGTAAAAGAACTCAAGCCACATTAAAAGGAATACTGACGACTCATAAAGAAGGGAATAGCACACCAACCTACATGAATGCAGGCCATCAAGCAAATGTAATCACCCCGGAACATGATAACTACCACATTCTGAAATTGATAACAGAATGGAAACAAGTGACCATCCCCAAAAAAAGGACTATCTATTCTCCACATCAACATCAGAAGCATTCAAAAATACTGGCTGGCCCTACAAGCTTATCTGAAGGAAGATATAGACAACATAGACATTTTAATACTGACTGAAGTATCTACGACAAATGAAGAGGCTACTATCTACAAAATGCTACACTTCCAACAACACATTGAAGAAAAATTAAACGAGGAGGTGGTATAATAATATTTACCAAACATAAACTAGAAGTAACAGAAATAAACTATAAATTAGAATACGCAGAAAACATATGCATCGAAATTAAAAACATCAAACAAGAAAACTCCTCGATATTAAAAGCAATATACAGACCACCTAACTTAAGCACCACAAATTTTTTAGTTGAACTAAACAGGTTGCTTTCAGCCATGAAAGAAGGCACCTCAGAATATTTGATAATAATAGGAGACGAATATAAACATTAGGAACATAAATAACAACACAGAACAATACCTAGGCCTCTTATCAGCATATAACATAACCCCATCCACACAGTCGTATACACGAGAAGAAATAGTTGGAAATACAACAACCTCATCCTGCATTGACCATATAAATATACCGGCCCCTCCAAACAGCCACACAGCAGCTGTCATAACATGCAAACTGGCAGACCATTATTTCACAGCATTACAGTTACACACAGAACCCATAAAAACTGAAATCACTGAAACTACAAAACAGTATAATAGCATTCTAAACGAAACAATAGTAAATGACGAAATCAGAAAAAAGACTGGATGCAGATAGCATCTTTAGACTCTGCTGAAGCTGTATATAATAATCTTAAACTTGCATTTAATAAAATATATAACAAAGCATTAACAAAAATAAAAACAGACTCCCAAACGAAACAGAATCCATGGATAACAGACAACATATTAACAGACATACAAAGAAACAATGCCCTATGGAAAACTTAAGAAGTTGCCAAACAATATCGCTTTATAAGCTGAATACAAAAGAAAATGGAATCTCTTAACAACACAGATTAGAAATGGTACACAGAAACAAATTAACAACAGCTCAGAATGAAATAAAGGAAACCTGGCACCTGATTGATGAAATGCTGAACAATACACACAGAACCACTGCCCCAGAAACAATAAAACACAGCTTTGCTTGCAACCCTAAATCCCTCAAACAGTAGGCAAACAATTTTAAATCAGCACTTTCATGAACTCTGTCCAAAAACTACAAGAAACAACCTTTCCTCACACAAACAAACATTCTCCATTAGGTCCACGAGCAACCCAGTCAATGTGGTTCCCCACAGTAATAAAAGGACCATCACTGGCAATTCAACAATTCACACCCATACACAAATATGGAAAAAGAAACATTATAAGTAATCACAGACCCATTGCCACATTGTCTGTAATCAACAAAATCATGGAGATCATCATGCATTGCAAACTTTCCACATAATACGTTGAAAAATTTCAAATCATACCCAATAAAGGAACAGCAACACTCCTGGAAGATTTCACAGACCTAATAAACGCTACATTGGATAAAAACAGAATAACATTAGTCATTTTCATTGACCTAACAAAAGCATTTCACACACTAACACACAAAACTTTGTTAACGTAACTAACGCATATCGAAATCAGAGGTCATCTACTCCAGTGGTTTCAAGCAGCGCTTCCTAAACGTAGGTTGTGGCCCCCTTGGGGGGCCATAGGTTTTGTTGAGGGGACCGTGAAATAATGAAAAAAAATTGAAAATGTTTTAAGAACCAAGTAGATTCTTTTTTATCTTAAAAGAAAAGTATTTAATTTTTGTTATTTTTTATATTTTAATGGGAAAAAAATCACACATTGATGCGGGTTCACAAATTTTGCCTCCTGTGTATTCTGCCACTTAATGAATATTAGTAAAAATATGCTTATTCATATAAGTTTCATTTCAAAGCAGAAATCTAAGAATTGCAGTTTCAAATCTTTCACCATACTGACTTTTTTGTAGCAATACTGAAACACATCCATCACATTAAATTGTTATTAAACTTCTTTTATGTTTTTAATTCATTCTTTATCAGTAATAGTTTTACGTTTCATGTGTTTGTACTGCAAATGTACAATAACAATATATCTATCTATATAAAAATATGAGATAATGTGTATGTAAGATGCTAAAAATGTAATATTTGCATTTGATTTTTGCAATGTTCGCTGTGTATGTTTTGTATTGAATATAAGTACAATAAATGTTATAATAATATACGTGTGTATTATGATTTTTTTGGGGGGGGGATGATAAATTTTAATCTTTCCAAAGGGGGGCCCTGACATCCAGAAGTTTGGGAAGCACTGATGCAAACTACAAGGTCATTTGTGGATCTTGAATGGCAGAATCTGTACTGATGGTCACTGATTAACTGGTAGGCCCTTTACACACAATGTTTGAGAGAACTGGAGAGATACCACTAGGACCCAAAAATTTTTTTTAATGTCCTGTCCAACTTATTTAGTACTTTTCTGAGGTCTTTTTGTTGAAAAATTACAGGAATCATATGGTTCTTGGATTCTCATGTGGTAGGAGGTGATTTTCTTTTGTCATAAACCAGTTTTCTGAATAGATTATGAATATTAATCAAAACCACATGAAACAATCTGTTTGATATTTTTTCATTTATTACTTAAACTGTATTTACAGTGTTCTCCCCAGGATCTTTTGAATGGGCGAGCTGCCCGGCTGGTTTTACTAACCACCCAGCTAATTAATGATGTGAATTGACATGGCTAAATAATGAGCAAGAATGGAAAAATAATCTAAGACATTTTTTAATTAACTGATGAGAAATCGAACCGGAGAGTAGCAATACTCGTGAGACCAGCTCAATTTCTTGCACTGCAAGCCAATCTCGTGAGCTTCGGATATTCACTTTGAAGCACACCTGTAAAAATAGTCATAATTTAAAATTCTGAATATTTTTACAAATTGTTTATGTTAGTACATTATTAGTTTTGGTTTCATAACATGCATTGTCGGCACTTGTGATATGCACGTTATTGATGTTATTTTGTCAAAATGAAATGTGAAGCATTTAAAAAATAATTATGTACTTACTGGATTTGGATAGTTGTATTACTTTCAGGAATTTTATTGTGGTAAAGGAACAGGATTGAGTTTAGAATTATTAAGTGCCATGCTTTGTAAAGACATTCTCATAATGCTAAAGGAGACAACACGTCAACCATTATACATAACTTCTTGCTTGCCACTTTCATGGAGTGCCCATGCTCACCGAGAAGTTTGATGGGTGATTGACAGCTGACAGCGAGAGCATTCAATATAGTAACAAAAACAACGAGGGCGTTCAGTATCAGAGAACGGAGGATAAACAAAAGAGAGCTAACGGAAGTTTAAGAACGCAGGCGGGCAAAATTTTGTTCTTAGGAAATTAAGTTTTTATGTAACAATCGGGGGCATATTAATGGAAGATTCTAAAAAAGGAATCATAGAATTGTGAGCCTTTAAAGTGGAGGAGTTAAGACTGTAAATAAGGACCGAAATAACGTGCGTTATGTGTCTTGGGTATTACTGTCAGTGCACAATTCAGTGATTTGTTCTGATTAATTTAATAACAATGATATTTTGTATTTATTAAATTACCCCATAATAAGTAAAAAGCCAAGTCAGAAAACCACACTCTTAAGTTATTTTAAGAAAGATGAAACCGATAAGCATAGTATACCAACAACAGAATCGTCGATTTCTGCAGAGTCTCTTTCAATATGTAAAATGTGCATCTAAACATCGCTTATCGGGTATTGACAGTGTGACAGTGACAGGTTTTAAAAAATTCCATTGGTTAGTAGTGAAAGATAATGGAATGATGTGTTCCACATGTATAAGAGACGACCCAAAACAAGGAAGTGACTTGGATAACTATGCCATGCACAAGACTTCGAAAAGAAAGCTTGGTTGACCATGAACAAAGCAAGTAACACACTGATTCTTGTTCAGATATAATTGAAAAATCAATTTCAATTTTGAATAACTTGCAGAGAGATGCTTTTCTGGTAGCTTTAAGATCTATATATTGGTTAGCAAAAAATGAGTTACCACATACTACATTATTTGAAAAATTGCTTGAGCATTGCAAGGATATGGGCTGTTCCTACTTAGAACATCTTAACATTGGTAAAAATGCACATTATACTTCAGAAAGAATAATGCAAGAGTTGATTGATATTTTAGCATCGGAAATTAGATCTGAAATACTGAAAAATATACATTCTGCAGATTATTTTAGTGTTTTATGTGATGAAACTACAGACGTCTCAGTTTTAAAACAGCTGATTGTGTACATTAAATATGTTTGTTGGCTTAGAAAAGAGGTCAGGGCTAATTTTGTATCAACTTACAATATCATTGATGGCACAGCTGAGACTGTAACTAACAAAGAAATTGAAACCCTTGACAGTCTAGGTTTAAAAACTTGTAATCTGGTGGGTCTAGGATCTGATGGAGCAGCTGTCATGATCGGAAAGCAAAAGGGAGTTGCAAAACTGCTCAAAGATAAAACAGATGGACTCATGGTCAACTGTCATTGTGTAAACCACCGACTCGCTCTTGCTAGTGCCCAAGCAGCTGCTGAAGTGCCTTATTTAGTCATGTTTAATGATATCTTAAAGCAATTGTTTTTCTTCTTCCAAAATTCCTCAGTCAGGATGGCTGGTTTAACCCAAATCCAAAATATACTGAACAGTCCTCAGATTAAACTTAAAATGGCTAGTGATACTAGATGGCTGTCTCATGATTCTGCAGTACAGTCTCTAAGAAAATGAATGGTGAGTGTTATAGCTGCATTGGAAAGAGAGGCCACCAAATGAAATGATATCACAGCTGAAGGTTTCAGTAAATATATCAGAACATAAAATTTTGTAGCTTCACTAATGATGCTTTCAGATGTGTTACCGTATTTATCTAACTTGTCTAGATCATAGCAAAGGCAAGATGTTGACTTAACTGAAATAGAGCCAGTCTTAGAAGCCAGAAAACTATCCATCATGGAATTGAAAGACATGCCTGGCAGTCATTTTCAAAATCTTCATCAGCATCTTTCAGGTGAATGGTCAGACCTTCACACTGATTATTCAGATTCTAATGTTATTACGTTTAAGAATACATAGGCACAGTTATTAAACATCTAGAAGCAAGATTTCCAGATATGCCAATCATTTCCTGCTTTTCAAGACTTTTCAATGCTGAAAGTCATGATCAACGTGAGGCTTCTGAGATTCTTTTTGATCATTATTCTAGAAATGGAAGTCCTGCAGTTTTAAACTATGAAAGTACTAAACTAGAATGGGCAGTTGCATCAAAAATGATTAATGGACAGTCATACAAAAATCCCAAGACAAATACTGCTGAAATTAGAAACAACAACATCTGAGCTCAAAGAGTCTTTTCCAAATTTAGCAAAACTAGCTGCTGTTGGACTGGCCATGCCTGTGAGCACAGCTGAATGTGAAAGGGGTTTCTCTGCATTAAAAGGGATAAAAACCTGTATGACGAATTGCATCAGTCAGAACACTCTAAATAATCTGATGCTGATTTCACTGGAGGGACCAGATCAAACAGATTTTAATTACAAAAAAAGCTGCTGACAACTGGGCTTCTAAGAAGAAGAGAAGATTTAATGTATACAATTTTAAGCTGTGAGCATTACTAGGTTTTTCATTACTTAATCAGAAAATAAGAAAAATCCTAGTCTTGTTTGTTATAATTACTATATAAAATATTATCGTTGTTTGAAGTAATTTCTAATAAAATTACTATTTTAATTTGTTATGAAAAAGGATCTTTCTTAACTCACATATTCAAAATATGTGTTTTTATAATATTCTATTGAAGATTCGCTTGTTTATGCTAAGATTTGTTTGTTTACATGGATGTTGGAATTTACATTTTTCAGTTAAATATGATGGAAACTTTTTGCATTTGAAGTTTATTTAGTGTGTAACAAACACTAAAGTTATATTTACAATATTAATATTATATTGATGTCAGCTTTTAGTTGGTGGTATTCCATGAAGATAATAGTAAACTGAAATTCTGAAGCTTTCTTTCACTGTTATTAGAGGGATTGTATTTACAAATAATAGAAAATACTGTGCAGTAACTTTTTTTGTATGCCTGGCTAATGCTTCATTCCACCCAGCTGGTAAATATTTCTGGGAAGAACACTGTGTATTTATTATCTTGCAGAGAATTATTCCGAAACATTCTTTTTAGAAAAAGTGGACATTCTCACAGGGCTTTTATAAAAATCATTCCCTTTGACTTGGTTAAGCCAGCAAGCAACTGATCAACACAATGACAACTACTGTGAAAGCCAGTTTGTTCAACTGATTATTCCTAATTTAACAGTTCTACAGTTTGATTGTAAATGACATATTTCAGAAGTTTATACCAGATACTTAATAATGATAATAAACTTAACACTGCTCAGCATATCTCAGGTTTATCATTGGATTCACAGTTTCAGTAAGATTTATGTTCTTTGCAGTGGACAGCAGCAGATCTAAACAACTGTCTAAAGTAAGACAAGCCATAACAGCAAAGGGATCTGGTAGACACCTGAAAGTTAAACGAATTATTATCATTAGTAGCATTACATAACACCTCCAGGGAGTCCAAAGACTCATCGAGGAAGGGCACCTACTCTACAACTCTCCATCTCCACCAACCGCAACTACCTTCATCATCTACACCAATGCCATCTATCTCCGAGCACCACCACCACCACTAGTATTTTCACACACAATCACAAACATCCATGCCCATGGTGGGATTTGAACTCACAGCCTTTTGGCTGGAGAGCAGATATGCTAACCACTCGGCTAACCAGCTGGCATGAAGGAAGCTTTTTTATCTGAAGAAGTAAGGTCTAAATCTTTCTGAGGATTCTCAACATGATGTTGATGATACTGAAGACAACTTCAAAATTATACATCAATAAAACTGTTTTCACGTAATTTTCTTTTCTGTTTCATATATTTTACAACTCGGTCACTACTTTTTTTTTTTTTTTTTTGCACTGTATATGGACAATATAATGGAACTTTCTTTTGCTACGAAATGGAATGTATTACATCTTTTTTTTTTTTTAGGAAGGGCATAATTATCCTGCCTTAGATGAAGAAAGCAACTTAGTTTTTACCCTCTGTGAAACAAAAAAAAATTGTCAATGAAAAACAGGCAGCATAAAGAGAAACAAACCATTTTCACTTAATGAAATCAGTTACAAAAGTCTATGGTGGAAAAAACAAAGCCTAATGTATGAAAATGTATTAAGAACCCAACTAGTTTTAGTATCAAATACAAACAGAATGAACAGTTTATAGTATGATTCAATACTACAAAAATATATTTATCTTAATACAGAGATTATCAGTCTGAAAGCTTCTAAATATACATACACAAGTTAATTAAAAAAACTTACCTTATTTAGCTGTGTTTATCACTGCAAAAATTGTTCTTGATTTCTTCTGAATACATAATTTAATGCACAATTCAATGGATCTTCCTCCTCTATGCTCATGAAGCACTTTAATCCTTAACAATCAAAGAAAGAAATATCACAAAAAAAATTCTATCAGAGAATATTATACTACAATATATTAGCCTTTTCTCATAATTCTTTTATAATTTATTGTCACTATACCATTAGTATGTCAAAAAAATTTAAATAATCATCAATTTCCTGATAAGCATCCTGAAGGGTGTAGGATATTATAACAGTTTTCTTCTTCTTCTTTCACTATGCCTTATCCCATGTTAAATGGGGTCGGCGCACCGATCTTTAACCTTCCTCTTCCAAGTTCTCCAGTCCAGGGCGTCCTTCGGACTCCATCCTTTCTCATTAAGATCCTCTGTCTTCTTATCCCTCCACTTGAGCTTGGGCCTGCCTCTTTTCCTCCAACTCCATATACTCCACTCGTTTACCAACATACTCCTCACCTTTCCTTTCTACATGTCCAAACCACCTCAGTCTACTTTCTCGTATCTTCTTGCCAATTGGTCCCACCTTAACCGTCCCTCTGATGTAGTCATTCCTTATCCTGTCCTTCTTTGTCACACCACTCATCCATCTCAACATTCGCATCTCTGCTACCTCCATCTTCCTCTCCTGTGCCTTGGTTATAGGCCACATCTCTGCAACATGGAGCATCGCTGGCCTCACCACCATCTTATACAGCTTTCCTTTCTTCTTACAACTCACTCTCTTGTCGCACAGGACCCCGCTCATCTTCCTCCAATTCATCCAACCCATGTTATTCGGTGCTGTATTTCCTCATCCAGGTCACCATTCCTCTCGACAACCGACCCAAGGTACTCGAATTTCTTCCCTAAAATTAGCCTTTCACCCTGGAGTCGTATGACCATACCCTCGTCATAGGACAGGACCCCGCTCATCTTCCTCCAATTCATCCAACCCATGTTATTCGGTGCTGTATTTCCTCATCCAGGTCACCATTCCTCTCGACAACCGACCCAAGGTACTCGAATTTCTTCCCTAAAATTAGCCTTTCACCCTGGAGTCGTATGACCATACCCTCGTCACTCCCCGTTGACATATATTCAATCTTCACCCGGTTAATTCTCATGCCACTCTCCTGCAATGCCTTTCTCCACTCTTCCAGGGTATTTTGAAGCTTCTCTCGGGATGATTCGCATAGAAAAATGTCGTTGGCAAACAGCATGCTCCATGGTGCCTCCTTCTTGACATCCTCTACTAGTACATCCATGACCAGGTCAAAGAGGTAGGGGCTCAGAGCTGACCCTTGGTGTAGCCCTACGACAATGGGGAACCCTTCTGTCATGACGACACTAGACCCGACCTGAGTTTCTGTTCCCTCATACATCTCCTTCACCAACCTCACGTACTTCTCCAACACCCCCTTCTTCCTCATACACCTCCATATCTCCTGCCTGGCCACTCTGTCGTGTGCCTTTTCCAGGTCTATAAACACCATGTGCAGATCCACTTGCATCTCTCTATATTTCTCCTTCAATCGTCTTAGCACAAATATCGCATCCGTTGTCCCTCTTCCTAGCATAAATCCAAACTGCTCCTCACCAAGACTAGACCTGACTTGCCATAACGATAGTGCTGAATGCATTTTTTGTCTTCTCCAAGGCAGATGTCAACAGTTCTTCCTGTCTGTCCATATTAAACCAGGTCACAAGAACAGGACACTTCATATACTCCTGAATGTGATAAATAAGAGGGTTTGTTCTTAGGTGAACGGATGAGATTTGCCAATTTCACATATAGTTTACATATGATATGTAGCTGATATTTATTAAGCGCTCTGGATATCTCTATGGCAAATGTTTTTGTGTGCTTTCCAAAGAAACCAATGCTATGTAGAAAAGTATAAAAAATGTTGCTTTTGGGCTATATAAATAAATTATAATTAAGATAATCTGTATTCTGATGGCATGTTTAAATTACTAAATGTATTTCAACCTACATTAATCAGACATGAACAATGTAAATACTAAAAACAATCCCCCCCCCACCCCACACACACAATACTGCAAAGCAAAACAAATTGTAATTCTGAGTACAGAAGGAGAATAACATCCTGATAAATAATTGAAGCATTTATTCTGAAAATGTTCAACGATTATCCTTATGTTTTTTTTTATCTCAAGAAAGAAATAATTTTATTTTTTAGAGTTCATTTCTAAGAAAAGACTTACTAGTATTTAATTGTCTTTGATTTTTAAAAATCACCTAGAGAGAAAGGTAGAAATAAGAAATCATGAAGCTTTATGTAAAATCTGCATTTTCAAATGTGTTGATATGCCAATGATAGAATTTTCTTTGATATGTTATTTATAAGATATAAAAAATTCTTTGATTTCATTTACTATAGAAAATATAAGATTATTTTATAAAAGCAACAATGACTATGTATATATGCTTTTTTTTTTTTTTTAACTTTGATTGTATTTTGAGTAAAAATAGCAATTCTACTCTTCAGTTTAACGTTTACATTTCCTTATTTGTATAGAAAATTATTGCAAGTTCATAAATTAATTGATAAATAGAACACGCATGCAAAATTTTCTTTCTATAGAGGTTGCACTCCAACTCACCCTTTCTGAAAACAATATTTAATTACATTTAAACAATCTTAATTTGTTGAAAATATAAGTGACCACAGCAGTTCATAATTATATGCAATGCTACTTTGTATACTTTGTATTACTGGAGTTAAGGGAGCAGGACTGCTGCTTGTAATGAGTTGCTTTATTTTGCCGTTTATGTGAATAATGTGTGAATGCTATAATCATAAAATCAGAATATTGTAAGGCACTCATAAATGCATCACCAAGGCAGAAATTAAACCACTTTTACATAATGCATTGGGTTGGCAAATAAGTTTGTTCGGTTTATGCGTTAGTACAAGTTTACGCCACCTCGTCTGTCGCTATTGCACAGTTGAAAGGTGACATTTCACACAATTTTTCAGGGAATTTTCGTTCGGCCTACTTCAGTTGCGTGTGTGTAACATATTTTTAGAAATGGAAGGAAATAACATACATTATCAGCATATTTTTCTTTTTTATTTCAAAAAATGCAAACGAACTGCAGAGGCCAATAAAAAAATATGCAGTGTATATGGGGATGGTGCCTTAACAGAACGTGTATGCCAAAAGTGGTTTGCCAAATTCCGTTCTGGATTGCACCCAAAGAAGATCATGCTCTCTGTGTGGTGGATTATAAAGGTGTTGTCCACAACGAGGTGTTACTGTCAGACAGAACGATTGATTCAACTGTCTATTGCTCCCAGTTAACGCGACTGGCTCTGAAATGGCAAATCGGAAAGGCGTTGCCTTTCACCATGACAACATCAGACCCCACACATCGTTAACAACCCGGCGTAAATTGTTACATCTTGGATGGGATGTTTTGCCACATCCTCCGTATTCACTAGACCTGGCACCTTCCTCCGATTATTACTTATTCCAATCATTGCAGAATTCTCGGAATGGGAAAACCTTCGCTAATGAGGAGGCTATCAAAAGACACCTGAATCAGTTTTATGAACGCAGCATAATGAAGTTGGTGAACAGATGGCAAGAGGTCACTGATAAAGAGGGTTAATATATAACTGACTAGTATATATATTAAATAGAACGTGTTTAATTCCACTTTGAAAAACCAATACAATATCCTGAAAAGTAAATAGTTTGTTTCTTTTCTTTTTTACTTGAAAAAATATATTATTTTTAAGATTTTCTATTCAATTAAGATAGTTCATAAATGTCCTTACTAGCTTTACACTGGTGTCCAAAACAAAGGACGAATACTATTTTCGAAGATTACAACACTACAAATTCAGATGAATTAGGTTGTGACAATTTTTATAACAGACAATTTGGAGCAAAAAGTGGATACACATTCAAATCGCATGCAAAGAGGTGACATGGTAGCCTCAACAGGATAAAAGGCAAAAGATTGTAAGTGAACTGTGAAGTTTGTGTTTGAAGGAAGCTACAGCTCTTTTCATGAAGGAATAAAGTTGTCAATTTGGATGTCTTGTAATGTCTCAAAGACATTGTGTAGATGATTTCAAGAAGGGAAGAATTATTGGAAAGCTTGGAGAAGACTGCAGAATTGCTGATACTGCCTATGAGTTTGGAATCTCATATGGAATTGTATTCAGGCGCTGGGTAGCATTTCTGGTTAAGATGGATTTTTGGTTATAACAGCAAAACGTAATCGACACACAACAGCAGGTCAACTTGCAAGTCAGTTCCATTCAAGCACAGGAAGGCAGATACCTCGACAAAACCTAGCAAGACATCTGTGACAAGCAGGCCTATATGCCCAAAGGCTTGTAGTCTGTGTCCCTTTACCCACAGGTCATCATAGAACACATTTTCAGTGGTGTTGTATCCATAAAACTCAGAAAAGACACCAATGGACTAATGCACTCTTTACATTGAGTATTGTTTCATTCTTTGTTTTGATGAGTGTTGTTTCAGTGTTTCCTCCAAATCTAGATGACACTTGATCTCACATGAATGTGGTACTGCTTATCATCGTGCGAATGTTCTTGAAAGGGACAGATACAGCAGTGCTGGGATCATGATGTGGGAAGGCATTATGGTTAATAGATGCAGTGAGCTACAAGTGTTGGAAAAAAAGGAATATGACTGGTGAACAATAGTGCAACGAAGTTCTTCACTATCATATTCAATTGTTCCGTGGTGCTGTAGGCAAAGAATTCATTTTTATGGATGAGAATGCCACACCACATCATACATGAGCAGTGGAGATACTTCTAGAGACAGAGGATATTAATCAAATTGAGAGGCCAGCACATTTCAGAGATCTCAAACCCATAGAACACGTCAGGGATGCAACAGGGAGAAAGACTGCTGCTCAAAATTCCCCCTCTAGAAAATAAACAAGGCCTTATCCTTGCTCTGAAGAAGAAGTGTGCCAGTTTGACAACTCATAGCACAGTTTCATTTCTGGATACACTTGACATATGTATTTGTTCTGGCAGTGTTTACTTCACTGTTTACCATAAGCCATTTACCATACACACACACTGACCAATATATACAGGGTGTTCGGGATAAATTTGACATATTTATAATTAATTATATTTTTCCGTAAGTTACATGTATTAACACACACTTCTCTTCATTTAAAAGTTTGGACCCTTCTTCATTCATATACAAGATGTCAGAAAGGATGGATAGCTGGAACCCACCTGAATCATGGCAGAGAATAACTTGTATCATGATGATTCGTGCCCGCCATCAAAATAAGGATATTACGACTGCTGCCCAATGCTCCCTGAATACAGTAAAAACAATCAGGCATGAACTAGAGACTTGCAATGGTGACTACGAGGATGTAGCAAGAAGAAAGATCCCTAGCAGACGATCTGATTGCGTTCGTACAGCAGAATTCCTCGCAAATCTGCAGGAACAGGTGTTGAAGAACCCTGGCATTGGAATTCGGGCTTTGTTCGTGGAGTTGCTAACTGTAGTCAAGCCCTGGATAACAAGGGTAGCCAATGGTAGGCCGTATGTATGGCAGCAGGATTCGGCCCCTTGCCACACCTCTGGGAAAAGTCAAAAATGGTTGTCTGAAAATTTCTACGACTTCACCAGTCCAAATGTTTGGCCTCCAAACTCCCCAGACCTTAACCCCATGGATTATTTTGTATGGGGCGCAGTTGAAAAAGACACCAATCGCACTTCCAGTAATACAAAAGCCCAGTTAATGGATAAAATTAAAACAGTTTTTGCGGCCCTTCCCAGGGAGACTGTAGCATCAGCTTGTTCGAGGTTCCGAAGCAGAATTGAAGCTGTGATCGATGCTAATGGTGGTTATTTTGAGTAAATCTTGTTGATAGTATTGTAATTAACTCTGCCTGTAATGTTTTTTTGTCAATTCATTAAATTTAATAGATACAAAGAAGATTTTCTTTTTCCTTACGAAACTGTCAAATTTATCCCGAACACCCTGTATATATATATATACACGCACATAAACTCTTACCATCACCCAAAACAAAAACTATCAATCTATCAATAATATTATTATTATTCCTGACACTTCCAAGGAGTCCAAAGACTCATCGCAGAAGGACACCTACTACTGTCTCAACCACTACACTGAACCTTTACTATGAATCACCTCCATCAACTGCCCACATCCACCACAACTAGTATTTTTTGTCTATAAATTGTGTGTTCTGAAGGGCCAATTTGTCCGTGTACGGGATGAAAAACCCAAGTTTCCGGGAGAAAAAACCCTGCTACCTCCATATGAGATCAGCTAACTCACCTTCGATTGAAAATCATCCAAATAAAGATTCCTCCCGTCGCGACAAGAATCAAACTTAGGCCTATTCCAATTGAAGGGCGCAATGTACCATCGTTCTTCCAATTGCACTACGGAGGCAATATCAATCAAACTATCCTTGAAACAAGCCCTTTTTTAGATCCGACAATGGATTTCATCCGTCCGTGCTTATTCCAACACAACTTTTCCAATCAAGCTTGTTTTGATGCATAAAGGTATTTATACTGTTGAATATTTCTTCTCCTGTTGTTTGTTCTGGCAAGGATTGGCAATATAAAAGGTCATCATGAATTTTTTTGATTTTATTTCGTACTTAACGCACACTATAAGATTTACAAAATTTGTAATGTCGGTGGACTCATCTACCTGCAACGCATAATAACGACTCTTACATATATTGGATAACAATGTTTGTTTTATATTTTCAGCCATTTCAGTGATTCTTCCATGAACAGTACTATTTGAAAGGCAAATCCAATCAAAAGATCTTTTTGCATTATTTCCGATCATAATTTCTTCTATTATTTTTGCTGCAGGCTTGACCAAATTTTCACCAATTGTTTCTGCTGCACCACTTTTTGCTATTAATAGCGACACATGATACGAAGCTTCTAAAGCCTTCATATTTTCACCTGACACGATCAACATCACTTTTTGAGATTCTTTTAAATTTTTTAGTTTATTTTGAAAAAATTTGAGTTTTGTTCTTGTATTCATTATGTTTCGATTCAAAATAGCGATTTAAATTAGATGGTTTCATGCTTTCATTTTTTAAAGTTTCACCGCAAATTACACATAACGGAATAGGTTCCTCTTCATTTCCTGTCCATGAAAATCCACATTTCAAGTAATTTATATCGTATTTTCAAAGTTTTCTCATCTTCTTCCCAGTTGGTTCTTTAGAGATGTCAGATGACATGCCCTTATCAATTTCACTTGATCCAGATACAATATCAACGTTTTCTTGTTGCTGACAGCTACTTGTATCTGCTATGTTCCCCTCTTTTGTGCATTTTAAAAATCCAGTCTTTAACCAATGATCCATACTTAAGAATTTGAAAGCTAAAAACATTACCGTATTTAACGAACAGTCCTTTAATAAATGGCTAGTGAAAGCAGAGCTCAAAACAGACAGCAATGGTAGGCCAGTAGAGATAAAGCAGCTATGAAGCCGTTCATATGATTGGTGCAATAATAACAAAAGATCGCACTACTAAATGACGAAGGCAAGCTTACAGTTGAGTCGAAATGCTAATTCTCTTCAACTGAATTCCTTATATAATATCTGAAACACATTCACTATATATTTCTTAGTTTTAACACATTCACTCAAACAAAACCATATGTTGCCAGTGCAACATATGGTTTTGCTTCAGTCTACTATACAGCATTTTATGTGGGAGGGGACATGCGATGCGATTCACTAGTTAGTGAATCGCATGTCCGCCGTTTTTATCCCAGTTGTTTCTAATTGCACTGTTTGTTGAGAAACATATTACAGCCTGCAGATGTCTCTGTACCTTATTCAGTGCTACAATAGGAATGTTTCATGATCTCAAACTTCATGGATACATTAAATTTTATTCCATGCATTAATGATACATATCAGAAAATTGCCACGGACTCCCTGAAGACCTTTCACGAACCCCCAGGGGTACGCATACCACATTTTGAGAAACACCGAGTTATAGCAATCATAGAAAGTAAAATAATACCTATATACAATTTTTCAAATTAAGTGGATATTGAATCCAACATTATTGTTGGATTCAATATCCACTTTTTTTCCACTTGAATTCAACGGATTCAAGCATAAGCAAACCTTTCATGACAAGGGCAACTCATAGTAAAGGTGGAGTAAGCTCCGATCACTATTCTTAGTATTTCCCATAACACACATCTCCTAGCAGACACGTATGATGTTATGATGTTAAATACTAAGGATAGTGATTGGAGCTTACTCCACCTTTACTATGAGTTTCCCCCTGTCATGAAAGGTTTGCTTACACTTGGATCTGCCGAAACTTTTATAGTTTCTATATTAGGCACGAAACTCTTGTAGTTTCTCTATTCAGCTTTGAAATAATGTTAAATTCAATATCCACTTAATTTGAATAATTGTGCATCGCCGAAGTGAAGCCTTTTAGCTCTCTTATTTCAGTATCTATACACAATCTTGTTAGTGGCTGGCTAGTGATGATGCATATACTTCAAAGATCGATATTTTGTTTATTTCCAAAGAATAAAGCTGAAGTGTGTGTATGTGTGTGTGAGAGAGAGAATATAAATTGAAATATTTACTATAAACATATACAATATCAGTTCTATATATTAGTAATTCATTAAGATCTGACATTGGCTACAGAATAAAAATGAGTAAATTAATTTCTACTATTGTATATATCTAACTTCTTATTACAAACAAATAATAATTAAATGGCCATTCTAGTAATTGCATACTATAAGCTCGATAAAAATATACTTAGTCTAGCCATAAATACAACTTAAACAATGCATAAACTTTTAATCTATCAATAAATCATTTACAGTTTTCAGCACATAAATGCTGTTATATGAACGTTATAACACACATTATAACGTTCATATAACAGCACTCAATGTCTGAAATGTCCCCCTTTTGCTTTCACACATGCCCAAGTCTGTGAGGCCACATATCGATAGTGGCATGCACAACATCCAATGGAAATGCTACCACTGCTCACTCCAAATACGCTTTCAGGTTGGTGATGATGACATATTGTTTCTTGGAAGCCACTCTCTCAAGCTCCAAGAACAATTTGAAATCCAATGGATTCAAATCAGGAATTTCAGACGGCCAATCAGATGGTGATATGTAGTTGGGCATCTTCACCTCCAACCACTCTTGTGTGGTCCTCACCTTGTGAGCAGGGCTCTCCTGTTGGAAGATCCATTGATGCACTTTGGCAGAGGTTTTAACCCCTTTCTCACAAAAACCATCACTGATTCAGGGTGATGACTTCTTTGAATGCTGAGTGCTATGGCACATATTGTGCGACCATCCAGGGCATATATCCTATTGTTTTGGCAGTTAAATGACTCTTCACTGGTGAAAATCTTCTCATCTGTGAAGAGGATATCTCTGATATCTAAATTTTAGTAATAGTAAACTAAAGTTTTTATTCAAACACGGTAGTTGTCTCCATAATTTCCAAAAATGCATTCGGATCACCGTGCAAGCCTAAAAGAAAGGATATCTCTGTCTATTGTTCGTGTCCGATGGAGAAGTGCCTTTGATTTTATCACCATCTGACGCATAAGTTGTGGTGTTAGAAATGCCCAGTAGAGCAACAACAGGCCGTTACCTACTAGTTATCGGTTAGAATTTGACATCGTTCTCTGTGAAGCATTCATCTCTCTTATCATCACTTTCTGTGTTCTCACAGGATTATGGCAGAGGTGTGCCTTTATTGCCCTCCCAAGCTGTTGCATTCTAATGCAGCTTTGTTGACCTGTTCTTAGGCAGACAGATACATCTTCTGTATTGTTATAATGATTAGTAGTCCTATTGATTCCGAGTGTTTTTAGTGTTTTGAAAATCAGAGCTGTGGAGTCAGAAGCAATTCTTGATTACTAGAGTCGGAGTCAGTAAAAGTGCACTGACTCCTAATGCATTTAAGTTTAATATGAATACTATGTTAAAATTTCCTATTTCACAGATAATAATTTGATTGACCTATTTTCTCAGGTTATATTTTAATTTCAAGCTCATTACAAATTTCAAAATAAAATATATTTTATGATGATTTATATATTATATTAGTGAAAGCAGCATCCCATGAAAAAATCATAATGACAAAAAAAGTGTCAACAGAGTCCGCTGTCTTTGAAACTTTACAATAACATAAGGGATATATAATGTGTGTCAATATATTACAGAAGATAGTGATTGTGATAAAGCATCTGATGCAAAAATTAGTAGTTTTTGTGGTTCTGATAAAAATGCACCTACAAGAGCATCAAATTTAAAAACACACCTGCAGAGTTTTCATCCTTAAGTGTTAGCTGTGAATGAGAAAGATCAGAAATCTACTGGAGGCCAAACACAACTACCAAGATTTGACAAAGTTATTTTAACAATGATGTCAGAAAAGTTTAAAAACCATATCATTGAAATGGCAGTCAAGAACAGTGTACCTCTATCCTTTTTTTTTTTCACAATCAGCCTTTTTAGGCTTAAATGGAGAAATGGCTATAAAAGTTGAAGTCAGAGTCGAAGGTACCATAAATTTAGGAGTCAGAATTGGAGTCAAAAGTTTTATGTATCAACTCCACAGCCCTGTTGAAAATAAGAGGTGTCTGCATTCCAATCTTGTGAAGTGCTCATACAGCTACACACTTCTGATAATCTCCTCCACTGCATGTTAACCCAGACAGCTAGATACTCTCTCTACTGATAAATGTGTGAATGTTGGCTGTACACAGTGGCATTAACAGAACCGGAATAGCACAATTCTATGGGCAGCATGGGGAGGAGGGGGTTGTAAGAGTATTTATGGCAACTGTTTAATAATCCAAAATCTCAGTCTTAATATAATAAACACTTTTATTATTATTATTATTATTATTATTATTCAGGCCTCCATGGAGTCAAAAGACTCATCATTGGAGGTCTGAAATTATTATTGCAACCACTCTTGCTGTATTAAAAGTATAAAATATAATATGAATATATTGTCTTGCCATGTAAAAATAGGATAGAGCTTTGATGTAGATTTTTTCCCCCACTAGAGGTCAGGCCAATTAAATAATGGTTGATCAAAGTAGTCTCACTTTAGTATATTGCTTGAATTCTAATGTAGCTTTCCTTTCATATATATGTGCATACTCTAAATGATGACTATAATATGAAGGTCAAAATGTTAGGAAATTAAAGTAATTATTCTTAACATAGTAGTCGTTTCTATAATTTTTATCAAAATACAATTTTGATAATTTTCATAAACAAAGTAAACTTTTTGTTTAAATTTAAGATTGTAATTTCAATTAAAATATTTGCAGAATAATCAACTCGAACATTACTGATTTTATATATCTTCTTCTCATGTTACGATAAAACTACATTAGTTGACATGTGATTTAGCAATCACGTCAACTAAGAGAGGTTTCAAAATAATTTTGTGCTCTGCAATATCAAGAGTATTTTTACCATTAAGTAGTACAAATTTTCTTTAACATTTCACACATACAGTGTCTCTTTACCCAGTTGTTTTTAATAGTCATATTACTAGTACCTGGCTATGTTTTGTCACAGCTTTCCAGGCCAATTTTGGCTTTCATTATTTTGGTTATTATTTTTTTATTGCTTTAAAAAGATAATCCACAGAAGATCAAGAAATTATACATAACAATGAATGGACACTTTGGGCTTCTGGTAATTATCTCCCCAGTTTATCTGGGGGTTTTCCTACCACAAGCAGGCCAACCGGCCCCGTGAACACACGCTTCTACAGACATAGGATACCTCCAGGAAAAAGGAGTAACCAACTTATTCCGTAATATTTCAGTTCTTCCAAATGCCTACACTGTAAAAAGGTGTAGGTCTACGTGCGAGCTTCAATCAAAAAAAAAAAAAAAAAAATCGCAAAAAAAAGGTTGTACATTGGAGAGCACTTCAGATAAAGACATAACTAGAATATACTTAAATTAGATACAGATTTAAAAGGCTGAAGTAGTAAAGAACTTCACTGGCATAAAACAATATGTTGGTGTAAAACTGAATTAGGGTACATAACTACAGCATTCAATACATGCCAGTGTGGAAGAGAATAAAGAAGAATAAAGAAGAGAGTATTGTCCCTTTGAAAGTTGAATAAAGAGTGCCATTAGCAAAAGTTTTCAATAAGTGGTGGTGATTCCTTTGTCAGTGAATCAGTTTAAGGAAAGATATGTGTTTTGTGTGAATGTCAGCTAGTATGAACCCCAAATAATATGTCTTTGGACTCTTTAAGTAATATTCCTGTAAAATAATAGTAATATAATGTGTCTACAATGTAACCTTCAAGTTAAAATCATAAAAAAAAAGGTTCTAAACATTGATAAATACAAATAAACACTTAGCTTGCAATTCCCATACATTATAAAACAAAATTATGACAGAATCAAATAAAAATAAGGTAGTGTGAATGACATCACTATATGCAATTACTAAAGATCCAAAACAGAAATTTTGTTAAAATTAACAATACAATATATTTAAATATGCATAAATTTATATTTTTTTATCAGCTCTCTCCGATAAATGCAACATATTTAAGGATGGATCACAAATTGATTACAGAACTTGTAATAGTGTTGTAATAGAACTATACGTTGTAAGGCAACAGTTCCTCCTCCTCCTGAGCACTGTTGCACACCTACATTCTGTTTGAAAATATATGGGTTCGATTCTTGTTAAGATGGGTAGAATCTTTATATGGTCTTTTCATATAAATGTGGGTTAGTTTTGCAGATCTCATACGAAACAGCAGTTTTATTCGTCAGTGAAACACACACATGCCGTGTTTCGCAACCTTTCCTATGTGTTGATCTATTACATATTTAAACACAAAATGTAAATAGTGATATGTTATAAGCGCCCTGTAACATTTTAAAATGATATTACATCCATTTGTGACAACGAATTAAATATTTTCGGTTTTCGTGTTTATATAATATATATTATTATTATGTAATAATATATATTATATAAACACGAAAACCGATATATACACAAGCTACGACCACGTGGAATGCCCAAATAAGGTCCAGCTCTGTTTTAAATTATGTATTTTTAGTTCAACTAAAAATACATAATTTATATTCCATATTTTGTTACATATATGAGAATTATATGAGAATTACACTGAAAATAAATATCTCATATCGCACGTACCACTTCTGATAAAGCTGATCAAAACGTCGTTAAAAGACAAAATTATAACCACTTTTTGGGACTAATTAATAGTACAAGCAAACTTTTTTGAAAGCGCCATCTAGAATAATCAAACAGTAATTTGAAGAAATCCTGAAAATGAAGTAATATGTCTAATAATCGCACCAAAGTTTTTCAGATACTTTGACTTACCTCAATGAGTTTTGACTTCCGGAAGTGTTTATATAATAATAATAATAATAATAATAATAATAATAATAATAATAATAATAATAATAATACACGTCTTATTAAAAAAGTATTAGATCTAGAGGTATGCGAAGTAAGTAGGCCTAATACTTGACAAATAGTACTTTACCTGAACTTCACCCACCTTTGCTACGACTAAAAGGTGTTTGCTTACGCATGGACTAGCCGAACTTTTATAGTTTGCTAAATTCGTCATGAAACTCTTAGATTTCTATCTTTCTGTTTCTTATTTGGCTTTGAAATAATGTGGGATTCAGTATCCCCTAATTTTAAATAATAGTACTTTAGTATTTGTTTATTGAAATTGGATTGAAATTAAATTAAATATCCATGCTACTCCGCATGTGTAGTTCAGTGGATGTGGCGTTAGTACACCACATCACTTGGCTGTACGAAGGAAGACTTGCTTTCGGATCTAGTCGGCGACTAGAAGGCTTAGATCGACCGTTTCCCGAGTTAGTCGATCTCTGGCACAAGCAATCGGGATTTTTGTCCCGTAAACTCAAGAAAATCAAATTATTTCAGAAAATTGAATATATTGTGTTAGGGACCACGACATGGCGGAACTTATTGAGCTGTCTCTCTACACTGCGTGTCGCTTAATTAGTGATAGCCTTGAGCCATCTCTGATTTAAGTACCAGTGGAAATCGAACTGCCCACTCAGTCTCCAAAGAGTTAGACAGAGCTAAAACGTCCTCGCCTACTCCCTATAGGGAATAAAAGGCATTAGCTGATTTTTTAAGTTACTCGGCAACATACCACAAATGACTGCCTCCACAGCGCGGTTGAAGAACGACAGAACAATGCACCCTTCGATTGGAAAAGAACTGAATTTGATTCTCGTCATGATGAGAGGAATCTTTAGATGGACGTATTTAATTGAAGGTGAGTTAGCCATTCTTATAAGGAGAAACATATAACACACACACACACACACACACACACACACACACACACACACACACACACACACACACACACACACACACACACACACACACACACACACACACACACACACACAAATATGCATGTGTGTGTGTGTGTTTAATATATATATATATATTAAAGATACCAAGCAATTTTATAAGCTAGGTTTTATTCCTTTTTTCCCAAGTAAGTCAAGTTTGCTCTTCCACGTACTGCAAGTCTGAAGCAACTCGTAGTAGAGGTGGAGTAAGCTCCGATCACTTTTCTCAGTATTATTCCCCTAATGCAAAGTACATCCCCTTGCAGGGATGTGCTTTGCATTAGGTCGTCAGTGGCAGCCAGACCTGAAATACGAAGGTTGAAGTAATGCAGAACTTATATGAATTTCAAGCTCTGCATTGCTTCAACCTTCGTATTTCAGGTCTGGCTCCCACTGACAAGACCTCAATAAAGGTTGAAAGTGGTCTAGGTATTGACCCCTGCCTTTAATGCATTGTATCATACATCTCTGCAAGGGGGTCTGCTTTGCATTAGGGGAAAATACTAAGGAAAGTGGTCGGAGATTACTCCACCTTTACCACAAGTTGCCTCAGTCTTACACTACTTTCAAGAGTTTCCCCAGTCTTGCACTACGTACAGGCTCAAATTTGACATACTTGTTTGCTTACTTGGGAAAAAAGAATTAAAACCTAGCTTATAAAATTACTTGGTATCTTTAACATACTATATACCCAATGTAAAAAACTTTCTACATATATATATATATATATATATATGTATATATATATATATATCAGGCGAATATTCCAGGTGTGCGGCGCTCATCCACGAAATATCGGTATCACTAATATCATATTTTTGCATGTATTCCCGTTAAAGACACCCCCATTGTTTGCAGACTTCGCGCAATTTCTAAAATTGAACACAATACACTAATGCTTCATTGTCCTCTTCACGAGGACAATGTAGCATTAGTGCTTCGCGATAAGAGACTTTTCGACGCGTAAACATTGCGTCACACTGGCGTTAATAGCCCAGGTGTACCTTCAAAATGCATACACCTTTGCGCTCATTGAAAAGATGTAAAGAGGGTGCAGCGGGTCAAATTCTTAGCGTTCTAATAATTTTAAACCGCTGAGAAGGCTAGGCTGGGTTAGCTAACATTTTGAGCTCACCCAGCACCTAGCAGCTGAGATTAGTTATTGTGTCAACCAACCCATTTGAATGTTGTCACTTGTCATCAGATACAGGAAGTTGGGTGCATTCTGTATCCGATGGCTGTATTATAAACAGCTGTTACACATGTTTTCTGGAACTGAAATTTTGAAAGTTGATGTTAGGGGAAAAATGCTAATTGTTTTTTCTTTTGCTTGTGAATATAGCATCTATTGAGGTTGCAAAGTTTTTTAATGATATAGAGACATTTTTATTCCAGTCTTCGAAAACAACAGACGGTAAAAAAAATATCTGTTCCTGAATAAAAATGAATATTCTGATATTACAAGATGTTGTTGATCTACAACAAAATATCAGCATATGTGAGATTGACAAGATCAATCTCACATATTATGCTGGTACTAAAACCGCTGATACTAAAAAAACAAAACAAAAAAACTAATGAATGTAGGATTCCAGAAAGTGTGGATAATTATGATAATGATCGGATGTTATGTATTCTGTATCTCAGTAAACAAAATAAAATTCTTAGAAAACGAAGCAAAATATACACAAACCAGAGAAATACACTTAACATGTAACAAAGTTTACGAGATGATTTTCTGCTCCATCAAACCATATTTATTCCTGCGATACTCTCTCTCTCTCTCTCTCTCTTCATAAGTTTTTTTTTAATTATGCCATCATTCATTCATCTTCAAGACCCACTTTGTGTGGGCAGCAGCTGTAAGTGGAGCTTTCAATGGACATAATCCTCCACCACCAAACTCAGGTGATCTGGTGGGACTTCCAAAAGTGTCCACCCAAGGTTTTGGATATAATCTATCCAGTGAGTCCTTGGCCTTCCACGTGGCCTCTCATCCTCTTGGCTTGGCAAAGAGGGCCTGCTGGGGTAGATTCTATTGTGGCATTCTGACCAGCTGCCTGTAGTAACGAAACTGTGATCTATCAACACGGAGAAGCAACGGTTGAGTATTGAGGGTTCCCGAATTGCAGAGCTTCTGACTCTGTCGAGCGTGTGAGTCCCACAACCCCTCGAAGGAACCTCTTTTCAGCCTCGTGGATTCGTTTCCGCATTCTTTCCGTGATTACCCAACTCTCGTGACCACAGGTGGGGATGGGGACATAGGCTGTATTGAAGACAGCCAGCTTGGCTTTCTGGCTTAACTCCTGCTTCACTACTACAGAATGGCCAAGCTCTCAAATATTGCACTTGCTGAGCCAATCCCAGTATTTAGCTCTACGTCCCACTTTACATTACTCGTGAATATGGACCCAAGGTATTTAAACCTCTCCATCTGTCTCAGTGGGACTCCACTCACATGTAGAATGAATTGGGGTGGATGTCTTGAGACCATAATTGTTTCAGTTTTGGCCACACTGATCTTCATTCTGCTTTTGCACAAACAGCTACAGCTACATAAACAAACCTATCCAGGGTCTGCTGGAGGTCATCAGTGGAAGAGCTGAGCAGAATTAGGTCATCTGCAAAAAAGCAGACATATAATGCTACATCAATTCTGACACACCCACTGCCTCGGCTGTGCCTATCAATCCAGTCCATAAATATTATGAAAAGGAGAGGTGGCAGAATACACACTCTTGTGCAGAGATCAACAGAGATTGTGAAAGGTTCAGAATTTATGCTGTTTACTCTGACACAAAACTCTGCGAATTTCAACAGGAACTTGATGGCACCTAATAGTTCGCCATCCACTGCATACTCCTGTACTGCTTGTCAAAGCTTATCGCAAGGAACTCGGTCATATGCCTTCTCCAAGTCCACAAAACATGTGTATACATTCTTGACATATTCCCAAGATTTCTCAGACTTGCCTTAAAGTGAAGACTTGGTCAGTTGTGCTTCTACCAGGACGAAATCCATATCGTTCTTCCTGGAACTTTGACTCAACCATGCTCCTGTACTTTCTTTGTGAGTACCTAGCAAATACTTTCCCAGGCAGGCTGAGCAGAGAGATGCCATGATAGTTGCTCTTGCAATCCCTCTGATCTCCCTTCTTGAAGACATATTATTATGCCTGTCTGTCATCGCTTTGGTGATCGCCCAGATATCCAAACAGCCTGACACACTCGAGTCAGCCAAAGAACACTGTCTCGATTTATGGCTTTTAGTGACAGCTGTTCTGAATAGCTCCCCTTCCTCAACATCGTCAGTATGCTTTGGAATTTCCTTGAACCTGGAGGAAATATCATCTGCAATATTCTTCCTCACAGGTTTTCACAGGATTTGTGAAATTGGAGGCATTTTTTCCAGTGCTCTCATTTCATACGGTACAGCTGCTTAGGCCTACCAGCGTTGATGGTAGCATCGGGTTTCTGAAGCCATACAGTGCAGACAACAAGGTAGTTGTCAGTTGACAGTTCTGTCCCTCTACTCACACGAACGTACAGCACTGAAGAAAATAGGTCTGCTGAGCTTATAAAGAAGTCAATTAGAGACCCTTGTCCAAGTCTATCCCTGTACGAGGTATACGTATGGACTGCTTGGTGCTGGAAGAAGGTATTCATTATGGACAAGCTGTTAGTACAGCAGAAGTCCAATAATTTCAACCCATTCACGTTAAGGTCAATGTCCCCGTTCCTCCCATCCACATCCCCCCCACGTTTGGTCATCTGTTCCAACATGTTCATTTAAGTCACCCATTAGCAGGACTGATTCCATGTCTGCCACTGTGTCAAAAGCAGCATCCACTTCCTCTTGGAAAGCAAAGCATTCTGACTCCAGGTGATGTGCATAGGCTTGCACCACAGCCAAGTCGTGGTTTTTCATCTGGAGCCTTAACACACATACCCATCCCCCTAATGGGATCCACTCAGCAACACAGTCTGACAGCTGGGGGCTTGTGAGTATCCCCACACTCGCCTGAGCAGATATTGTCGAGTTCACACCACAGTAACAGAGCTTCCACCCGTCATCCAGGTCGACAGTTCCAGAGCCTCTCCTCTTAGTCGAAGAAAGCCCGACTAATCTAGTTGGTAGCTCTTGGCTTTCTCGATCAGTTCCTTCTCCTTCAATGTCAGAGATAAGATGTTCCAGTTGCCTAAAGCAATAGTCCGGTGCCATTGTTGTTGCCATTTCCGTCGTTTTGCAGAACCGTTTCTTTGCGCTGCCCCCCAAACACCTCCCCAAGCAGGTAGGGGGCCCATTGTTGGAGTTTCTTCTAGCAGAGTGCTGAGGAGTGGTGTCTAAGGGAGGCCTCTAGGGAGACATTTAATTATGTCATTGTAAATTCACTTATTCATGTTTAGACTTTATAGGATCACATTATTCGCTCTAGCCAGCGACTTATATGACACACATATCAGAAATGATAATTATTAATAATTCGTTTACCATTAGCGAAAGTGTTTCTACTCACACTTATCCTTTCCTATTCTTACATGTCTTATAAATGATGGGTCACATATTTTCATCTTTGAATATTTCAAATATACTAACCAAATATAGTATTAACTTTCATTGTTGCTTTATAATAAATCCTAAATCAAACAGATTGTTCCCCCACTTTATGCAGAATTATTCAAAGTTATCCTGCAATTAATTAGATTTGACCAATTAAGATGAGCGCTGTTGCGCTATGCACTCTCAAAACCTTCATACATTGATAAAAATGCAATCACATGGTCATGGCCATCTGCAGAGTGAAGGATAACGGGGAACTTCCTCCGGGAAGCGATTAAAAAATTCCATAAATTATAATCGTAAAAGTGATTGATGTGTAATCTTACATCCAGGACCCTGAGACGCTTTGTCTGTCTTAAAATTTTAGCATGGGTTGGCCTATTTTCTGCCCAAGGCAGGGTAGCCATAGAAACACATGTTTTATTGCAGCAAAAAAGAAACACGTGTTCTGTTTATGGTTCATCTTCTTCTGCTTTGTGAAAAAAATGTTAATTACTGTTGTGAACAGAGTCCAGTTCGTTTGCTCTCTGTGTCTAGTGAGTCACTGAGTGAATTGTAAATTTATAGTGAAAAAAATTTAAACAGAAAAATACACTTTTAAAAGGTAAGTGTATTTAATTTAATATTATTTTACTTGTTAGTGTTATGATTTTTTTGCTTTAAACTGAAATCATTTAATTTAGGATTTTGGGATTAATTAATTAGTTGATGTTTAATAAAATATGCCACTCATTTTTTTATATATATGAAATTGTGCTAAAAACTGTATTAATTCCAAATACTTTTTTTCCCAAGAATTAATGATCATTAAAATAGATGTAAAATGAAAATAATGTATGTATAGTTTACAACAGAATTATTTGGAAACAAATAATTACATCAAATATGCTAAAAGACCTTTGTTGATGTAATTATTTATTAAATCAATGATTATAAAAATTTATTGATGTAATTATTTGTCTCCAAGCTTTGTCCCCCCCTGGAAAATTTTCTGCATATGCACACCCATGCATATGGGTAAACTGATGTGAAACATGTAGCATGGGTTGCATAACTTACATGACAGCACACCCAACTGAAATGAACATGCAATGCCACTGGATCACGTTTTCGTTTTGGTTGCATTCTTCTATCGATTTCCTCATTGTTCACTTTCTGGATCCAGTTTATTCTCAAGATCTTTCTACAACACTTCCTCTCAAATGCTAATATCCTCCTTTCAGATCCTCTCAGGAGTACCCAGACCTCACATCCATAGAGTATGCTGCTGAAGATACAGGTTTCTACAATGCGCCGTTTAGTTTGCATCTTCATAGCTCGGCTTTTCCATATTCTTTCCATGGCTTTTAAAATAGTTGTTGCTCTGGGTATTCTAATTTTTATCTTTTTTTGGGGATCCTAGTCATGCATCATGTGGCATCTAAGATATGTGAAGAGTTCCTCATTTTCCAGTTGAAATCTGTCTGTGGCAACTCTGTTCAGTAACGTCTGTTGTCCAGATATCATTGTTTTAGTTTTCTCAAAGTTGACATTTAGTCCACATCTTTTTCCTTCTGTGTATAGTGTTTGCAATGTCTTGTGCCTTGCTGCATATTCTTCAATCAGGACGATGTCATCTACAAAGCAGAGGTAGTTTATTCTCATGCTATTTATTGAAATGCCTCCACCTTCTTTAATCTTATCTGGTGTTCTTCGCAGACGTGTGATGAAGATGATTGGTGACATTGAGTCCCCTTGTCTTGTGCCTTGACTAGTGGCAAACCAATCTCCAGTCTCACCTGCTATCCTGATTTTTGCTTGTGCTTGTCTGTTTATATCTTTCAGCAGGTGGATCAATTTATTGTCCCTACCATAGGATTCCAAGACAGTCCATGTTATATTTTGTTCAATATTATCAAATGCTTTTTGAAGTGCACGAAACAGTAGTACTTCGATATTTTCGAAATCCGGCTTGCTCATCAGGAGGATGTACCTTCATATGACCCTTCAGGCGTTCTGAAAGTATTTTCATTAGCACTTTGCCAAGGTGAACTCATTAATGCAACAGTTTTGTAATTGATGCATTCTCAAGCACTGCCTTTCTTATGAAGAACAACCAAGACCGATTTTTTCCACTCTTCGGGGGCATACTCTGATCTCCATATTTCATTACACAGCTTATCCATTTCTTGTACAACTGATTCTCGCCATATTTTAGCATCTCGCCTATTATGTTATCATCTCCACGACACTTGTTGTTCTTGAGATGGTTTCTCCTCTTCCAAGATGTCATTTTAAAAGATCTCTGCTGGTGAAGAGATTGCTTTTAGTTTTTGATTACTTCTGTTGCAGTATTATTTAGTTGATTTTTATATAGTTCCCTGCAATATCTTTTCCATCTCTATATGATTTCGGTCTTGTCCATCAATACTTTACCATCTTCATCCTTGACTGCTACTGATCTTGTTTGCCACTTCTAATTGATATTTCTTATAAGTTTGTAGACCTCTCTAGTTTTGTGTTCTCCACAGTACTGTTCAATGTCTTTGCACTGGTCCTACAACCATTTGCCTTTATCAGATCTTGTTGCTTTCCGTACTTTATTGCATTTTTGAAAGGAGTAATTCATCTGCTGCCACTGAATTATCTCTTTTAAGTTTCAGTTCTCTTTTCTCTTGTATCAATTTTAGTTTCCTGTGTTATCCATTTCTTGTTGATCTTTTCTCTTTCAGGAATTACTTCCTCTACTGCTTTTTTAAGCACTGTGTTCAGTTGTGCTGCTCTTGTATTTATTTATTTTTTTCACTTGGTTTCTTAAGCTTAATTTCCAATACGTTCTGATATGCTCTTCTTAGCGTGTCTTCATTTAATTTTGAGATGTCTCTAGCTTTTTGGAACTTTCCTTTCTATTTCTGTATTTCTGTTTCAGTTTTAGTCGTATATTCGCAATCACTAAGCTGTGGTCCCAATCAATATCAGCTCGGAATGATCTGCACTGTTGAACTGAGGTTCTTCATTTCTGGTCTCTCTCTCTCTCTCTCTCTCTCTATATATATATATATATATATATATGTTATAAGGATTTTCTTGCAGAAACTCGAGTTTTTCATTCTGTACAGGCAAATCGGCATAACACACGCATTTCACAGACAAAACATGTTGGTGGTAATGGGTGGAAGATGGTATTATATGTGTTGATGGCAATAATTTCGTGCAGTTCGAAGATTAAGTGGAGGAGACGGTGAATTGTGTAGCGAAGCAGTGTGTCCTTCCAAGATATTCATCTTGGAAGGACACACTGAGGAGAAATACCTGGACACCTTGATGTCCATCGAACAATAATAATAATCTAAGCGAAAGTTGTTTCATTCTAAATTTCGAGAGACTGTGTAGCTCAGTAGAAGTGGCGAATGCACTCCACGGCTCTTGACTGCCCGAAGGAAGACCAAGGTTTAAATCTAGTCGCTGAATAGAGGAAGATTTTCTAAGCCTTTCTTTGAATGATTCCCGAGTTACTCGATTAGCACAGATAAGGGGGTTTTTTCTCCCATAAACTCTGGTTTTTCGTCCCTTAAAATCGACCGTAGAACGCATATTATCTCACAATAAAATGTACAATATTGGGATTACGGGCCACGAGATGGCTGCACTTCTCAGCCGCCTTTCTTCACCGAATGGTCTTGGGCCAGCTATCTCTAATTGGCCTCCATTGGAGATTGAACTTCCGCTCAGTCTCCAAAAAGTTAAATAGGGCTAAATGGCCTCTCTAACTTACTGTAATGGAATAAAAGGCGTTAGCCGGTTTTCTTATGTACTGTAGTAATACTTACCAAACGCAAGCCCTGCTTCTTGTTACATAATTCAATAGTTCCCATGTGAACATCGCGACCATAGGCACTAATCTTTCTGCGCTTATTGTTCAAAGACATCATCTCACTTTTATCGATTATATTTTCACCTAATAGACGTTACTCTACTTTATCCAGACTAGATATTGGTGGCTATAGTTCATCATTCTTCAAGATACTTCTTTATTTCAGGCCGCCGGAAATTTCGCAATGCACCATTGTGCAAATAGATCTAAGTATCTGTAGTGGTGTTTTATTATTGTCTTATTATAGAATACCAACATACCAAACTTCGCATCACTGCAAAACTCTAGAAATTATGGAGACATACAGAATTCTGAATATTAAAACCTGAAACACTACGTGATATTACTAAGGAATTACTTCAACAACACTTATCGTAACAACAGAGGCACATATTGCATAATACGATCTGCTACAAGTATTTACACCGCTCTGCACTTCAACCACTCACAGCTATGAAAGAACATCTCATACCCAACCCACTGGGCAACGTACCACAAACTTTAAAATATTATATAATTACAGAACACTAAAACACGAACTGTGGATATTAGATCAACACAGTATAACAAATAGCACTCACATAACTACAACACCCAGTGCCTACATCCCATCCATAAAAAAGTACCAGTAAGTAAGTAAATAGTGTATGCTAATCCTACTGTCTCTCATCTTCGAAATCGGTGGAATTAGACCGCTTCAGCAAGCTTTAATCAGCTAATCGTCATAACCATTATTATTATGGTTGTTCTTGACGCACAAATTAATATTGACATGCCGGAAGCGGCAGCTATTCTTTTTTCAAATTGTTGTATGAATTCTATATAGCATTTTTTTTTATTTCATGTAGCACTATAATACAGTATTTGAAAAAAATATTTAAATATTGATTTACTGATGGGTTTTGGTATCCCTATGAGTCAGATCATTACAGTTTAGCTTACAAGTTTCATGTTGTGTCGTATTTTATTATTATCTGTTATGATTGTTTTACTATTTTTATACGATACACATCCACTAAAGGTTATTAGCAAAACCTATAGTATATTTGTATCTTGGAGGTGTTTCTGCTTTATTTGATTTTTTTCTTGCTTTTGTGATGTTTGAAGTGACTTTTATTTTCATCGTTCCCTGTTTTCGCTGACACCTTTTATTCCTCTATAGGGAGAAGGTGAGGCTGTTTTAGAGGTATCTGACGTTTGGAGACTGAGTAGGGGTTTCCAAACTGCTACTCAGTCTCCCTGAGTAGCAGTTTGAAAATTCAAATTCTGTAACAGTCTCCACTGTTACAGAATTTGAATTGCAAGAAACCAAGCTTCAAGGAAGACTAGAAGAGATCATGATTTTCGGAGTTGGTGAGAAGGGTAGAGAGAGTAGATGAATGATATGAGGTACGGAAATTCGAAGCAACAGAAGATTAAAAAGAGATATTCAAGATCAGGCATTTCTCAAGCAAGGAGTATCATATCGTTCAAAAGCACAGTTATCACCCTTTCGTGGAAGGAATCATAGACGTAGTTTGGGCATTTAGAATGGGCTGTGGTTGTTATACCAGGGATTCCGGGTTCGACTAAAAACATAAAATCAGGTTAGGATTTTTGCAGGTGATGGTGACCATTATTTATGTTGGTGTTTCTTCCCGATTTTTTCCTTTCTTTCAGAAAGCTGGGAAAATATTACAATTTACATACAGTGTGTGATAAATAAAGCTCCTGATATAGAGATCGAGATCTCAGTCTGATGCATAGCAATACATCGACTGTCTTGAAGTGATCATAACAATTAAAGATAAATTTTCATATACAGATATTAATTAAAACAGTCTCATTAACATTATTGCTAAAATTCTTATATGGACGTGACAAGTTGTTGAGTAGTAACTGTGTGCACAAAAAAGTGTTGTATTTGAAGGAAAGTCGTTGATTAAACTAATTATAAATTATGTTAGGTTGTCACAATATCTGTGACCGCCTAATTAACATAATCATCATTATAATAATAATGATGATGATGATGATGATGATGATGATGATTATGTAAGAGCTTAAAATGAATAATGAATAAAGCTTCATTCGTTGAATCCGGACACTTAGGTGAGTGGTCGTTAGGATCATTGCGCAAAGTATGTAAGTTAAAAAATAGTTATTGGTTTCAGTCTACTCGCTTACTGAAGGTTTTTTTTTCCTCTAGATTTCAGAATTAGCGATCTTGACGCATTAAGATAAAAGTTTATTTATTTTTTAATTTATTTCACCGAAATATTTTTTCCTCAGGCACTAAACAAAACCTGCCTCAGAATTACGTAATGCACTTACGTCAGTGATGATGAACGGCAGAGCCCAGCTGCATACCGACTTAAAAAAAAAAGCAGGGGTAAAAAAATAATGTATAAGTATTAGAGGACTTTTTTTCCCCTTTTAATCAGAACATATCCCAAACCTGCCATTTGGAATAAGATACTTTTTGACTACGGATTCACTTTTGATCACAAAATTGATATAATAAATGCCATAAAAAATCAAAAGTGAGCATGTCGGTGTGGACAAAAACTATTGCCTTACAAAAAATAAAATAAAATAAAAATGAACCAGAAGTCATCATTTATTTTTCTTGCATTTGTGTTCAAGAATATAAATTATTCATTATGCTAAATATATTCTTCCTGCAGTTAAGGACGGATTGCTTACCTGTTAGCATATCTCTCTCTCTCTCTCTCTCTCTTTCTCTCTCTGTCCTTCTAGTGGAACTAACGATGTGTAATATACAATTATGCGTAGTTATTTTCATTTTCATTTCCGGGAGAAATTTCTCCGCCTCCCCTCCCATTTTTCCCCCTTCTAATAATAATATTGTTAGTCTGAAGTTTTATATTGTAACTGAAAGATATCGGCATTATATCATTATATTTTAAATATTGATACAAATGCAGGAAGGAAAAAAATGCATATACACGATGGCTGTGCCATCTACTGTATGCTTATATAAAAATGCAATAATAATAATCTCAACATTGGAGGGAGAGAGAGAGAGAGAGAGAGAGAGAGAGAGAGAGAGAGAGCCGAACATCACCTTTCTTCTGGTTAGCGATTTTGTAATTAAACATTTTATACAGATTTATGCCCTTGAATTAAAAACTGTGTAGATAACGAAAAATCATTCAGAATTAATAGCAGTCTCATATCCTTAATTACTGCGTCAATTTCACGCTATTTGACATCCTCTCTCTCTCAAGTTTTAAATCTTGTTTAGTGAATGTATTATCGTTAATCACACCATCGTTCATATACACTGACCGGCTGCTTGAAATAGGATTTATTTATCCCATGATTTACAACATGTTGTTATTCAGTTTAGGTTACATATTTGCGCAGTCAAATAAGGCCAAACATTCTTAGGACAGACATGCTCCGAAATATTTCTTTCAGCACCATTACTGAATAGGAAAGATTTTGATTCTAATCTCATTGTCACAGTGATGAGATTTTATTTTTAATGTGAATCCCACCCATGATAGGTTTGGATCCTACCGTACATTTAGCACCTTAGGTGGATTAAGTTTAAATTATCCGGTTTTACAGTAAAGTTTCCAGTAAGCAGTTGGGGATCACATACCTGGCAACCAAATTCACTTGATTCGGGCTTTTCTCTTTTCCATTACTGCTAATCGTTGCAGTTCACAATTAATAGTTAGTACCACGAGGTGCCTATACAGTATTTCTGTTTGTCAATGTCTTATGCAATCAGAAAACAATCGAATTTTAGACAGAAATTGTCCTCTTCATCCAAGTTTATCTAACAATTTCGAGACGAGTTTCAAAAACGTTCGACTTACTTCTTACCCAACGAACTTACCGTATTTTCCGGTGTATAAGACGCACTTTTTTACCTTAAAAATTCATCTTAATAATCGGGTGCGTCTTATATAATGAAGGTAAAGATTGTTTCCTCTTTTCAAAGTCATACGCACTCCCTTTTATGTTCCAAGATCTTTGTAGGGTGTAATCAAATTGATGCGCGTGACCTTCACGTGACTTCTAGCTCGTCATTGGCTAAGAACGGGGAGCCCCTATTCAAGTTTCATAATATCTTATCCGAGTAATCAGTTACCGATGTTTATCAGTATTGAGTTGACGTGGTGAGATATTTTGTGTTCAATTTGATATTTCCCTGTAGATTTTAGTGATGGGAAAAAAACAGGCGACATTCATATATTTCAAGTTACAAATTACAGGTTGTGAAATATGCGGAAGAACATGGGAATAGGGAAGCTGAAAGACATTTTGGACCTCCGCCTACAGAGAAAGTGATTAGAACTTGGCGTGGTCAGAAGGAGATTTTGTACAATTTGCGTAAAGAAAAGCGCGCGGAACGTGGAAAAATTGCGAAGTGGCCAGAACTAGAGACCGAAGTTTTGAAATGGGTGCAAGAAAATCGGCAAAATGGCATTGCCATTTCAACAAAAATGATTCGTACACATGCAGTCAAAGTAGCCTGTGAGCATAACATTGAAGATTTTAAAGGGGGTGCGTCATGGTGTTACCGTTTCACGAAACGCAGTGGACTTTGTATGCGTACAAAAACAAAAATCAGTCAAAAATGCCAAAAGAATATGAAGACAAAATTATTTCTATATTATAAGAAATTAATGATGATAGAGAAGAGTCAGATGACAGTGACATGGGTTTTGCAGGTTTCTGAAAGGTCAGTTTACTATTAAAAATTACTTATTTTATCCATTTTTTTTTTAAATCATACTTTAAAGTTTAGGTTTTTTTTCAGAAAATTGCATTAAATTTCTTGGGTGCGTCTTATACACTGGAATATACGGTAGATCTTTCCTAACAAATGAATAATATCTAAACTCATTTATATGAGTTTAGATATTATCATTATCTTGACAATAGGACTCATTTGGATGTGCAGCCATGTCATTAAGTTTCTTTTATTAAATAATACATATATTTTAAAAAAAAAACTCTTTGTTCTATCTCTTTTTTACCATGCATAAAATCTTAAAATTTTTCATTTTTCTCCCAATTTGGCTTCGTTTTTTTTTGCATACTTCATAATCCTAATTGTGCTGCCCTTTCTAGTGTCTTGTTACATGACTCATTAGAAGGCACTCTGCATCTTGCCCATATGGGAGTGTCTGTTGACATCTTTCTAAGCAGTACTCCCTTTGTTTTTTCATGTCTGAGAAATTTTTTTTCAATGAAATTAAAACACTAATACAGAATTAAAACAAATTATCTTATTAATACTCTGATCAATAAATAAACGAATAAGCAACCGATTGGGTGAGTGGACAGCAGCATCTACAGTTTCCTGTGTAGATCCTACTCAGTCATGTGTTTTTGATAATGTTTTAGGACGGTTATCTCGCTTCATATTTAGAGCAGAGAAACCATATATTTATCAATTCTTTGGTGCACTCATGGCGCTAAAGTACTGTAGGATTACATCCTTTCATGGACAGCGCTAATGTTAAAAATGAATAAAAATGCGCCCTGAAAATTAATTAGCATTTAATGGATTAGATTACACAAAGAAATTATTAGAAAATTATGCAAAATACATTCAAATTGATTTATTAAAACTAAAATAAAAATCTTATAAATAAATAAATTGTTTTTCACTCCCCAAAAGAGAGTACACAATACTGATTTAGTACTGTCTTTGTTCGTTGTTTTTATTTTGGTACTATGTTCATATCAGAGTTTTGAAATTCGTATCTAGCTGGACTCTACCTTTCATTGTCACCCCATTCGAGTGCATTTCGGCGATGTATTGTGAGAATCCTAATCTTAATTAGTATTTATTAAGGTTAATAAATAGTAATTAAGATTAATATTGTATATACTCCTATAAAAAATAAGTCAGCTAACGCTCTTATTCTCTTATAAGGTATAGGCGAGGCGTTTAAACCCTATCTAGGTTTAGGAGACTGAGTGGACAGTTCAATCTTCACCAGTAACCAATCAGAGATAGCTCATCCATGTCTATCACTAATTATAGGCGGCAACCGATGAAGAGACGGGAAAACAAGTGCTGCCATCTCTTGGTACCTAACCCTAACAGGATATGTTACTGTCTGAAATAATGTAGGTTCTACGGTCCATTTTCTCAAGTTGCAAGGAGAAAAAGCCTGTTTTCCCGTTGAGGAAAACATTGATCGAGCTAAATCGGAACCGGTCGAAGATAGGATTAGAAAAAGATTCTCCGATCGGTTGACTAGACTTGAAGTTAAGTCTACCTTTGGGCGGCCTGGCACATAGAATGCAACCTCACTTCCACTTAGCTACACATACCTGCCTATGAACTCATACGTCTCAGCAAATTTCTCTCGGATACGAGGATAAAAACCTCATGGTTCTTCTAGGAGACAAAACCCTGCTTAATTATTTCAATGATGAATTAAATCCAAAAATCGTTTTAAAAAGTTTTCTTAAAAAAGTTCTGCCAGTTCCTGATCAGAAACGATATAGAAGAACCAATGCCGTTCTTCTGTAGACTTAAAGTCACTGCAATTACCACAAAGTCATGCCCGTTTAAATTAATTATAAAACCCACTTTGTTAAAAGTCAGCGTATTTAAAATTAATAAAGTAGCACATTTTAAAATGATTAAGACTGCAGTGTATTTCTTTAATTTTATAATAAATTAATTAAGTGACATATTAAACAAATTTGTGATAAACTTGATCAATTTAATTGACGAAAACAGCAATAAATGGAAAGTAATTTATTTTGAATGAATAATTCTGAATTAACAAAAGGTAGCCATTCAATTTTTATTTATTTATTTGTTTACAATATGCTCATATTCGACTTAGTCTCAGTGTTTTTGTTTTGTTTGTTTTGTTCAGAATCATACTTTGTATTCATATAAATAATTAATATCAATAAACCGATATAGTTATATTTTTGATATTGATCGTATATATTATCTATATTACATTTAAAATTTATATTTTAAGAAAGTAATTTTAAACAAAACAGTAGTTTTTGATGCATTTGTTTCTTCAAAGAACTTCACGAGTGAGCGACATCTAGTGACCGCTAACAGCAATTATCGGTTCACTAATTGGAATAATCAGTGTTTCCGAACTAGTTTTCAACAAACGTTACCTATGTAAAAAAATCAAGTAAATTTAAATATTTTGGTTAACTGAAATTTGCGTAATTATTCTATTGGGAAGGGTTCTTGGTGACTGAAAACAAAACAACAATGAAAGCAATAAAAAACAATTTGTCATGGCACACGCACCTCAAGGCTCATTTTCTTCGAAACTGGAAATAAATTACTTGAGTTGCATGTAGTGACTAACCATTACCAACCAATAAGGAAACAGGATATCTCGACTAGATAGCTGCAACGATAAGGCAACCGAGCTCAACAGGTTTAAAAATGAGATGTAAATTGAACTATCGGTACTATCATCTGTGCAATGTATATCCGATATTAAATATTTCTCTGCTATTACAGGATTTCATAACGAAGTTTTAAAATTATTGAATTGGAATTTATAATTGGAGAGTATGTGAAATTTTGTCAGATATTTCGAAAACAATACTAACTTTGCTCTTTCATGAAGAGATAAGTGGAATTTATAGACGATGTCAAAGACTGATGGACGGAAGTTTGGTGTTGTGGTGGTGTTATTTCAAGTCGTAATGATTGTTATTTATGCTTTCTTTGTAAAATATGACAACAGTCTTGTCACTTCTAAAGTTAATTCACCCAAAAATGTGGGAGAAAATCCATTGGCTGTGGATTATCCAAGTAAGTTACTTAGCATTAATAAGAACATTTTAATCTTATAGCTTCATTTCAAGTACTGTATTTGCTCTTAGTTATTCTCACCTATGCAACTAATACCGTCACCAGACGTCGCTTGCTCACAAAGTTTTATTTATTAATAAATACGTAGAAGTTTTGTTTTCTTTATAATTATTTTTTCAGCTAGGAGGCCATTACTTTCGTATTTGACTCTGATATTAGTACTACCTCCGATATTACTACCTAAATAATAAAGTAATGAAAATTCTTTAGGTATAATAGACTGTAAACATCTAAGAAGGAGCTAATCTAACGAGAATACAAAGTTATAAACGCAGGATTCGTTGGCCAAAGTGGACAGCGTCTTTGCTTTCCAGCCGCTGCATATGGATTCGATAATGACTCCCACAGATGCTTCTGAACGAACATCTTCACATGAGAGGCAATTTTTATTGCTAGGTGTGAAATCTCTCTTTTTACTGAAGGTCTCAAATTGCTAGAACGCCCTGCTACGTTTGGTCTCTAGAGAAGGAGGGGATTAGTATTATGTAAATGATATGTGACCAGGTGACCTCCGACTGTTTTACTGGGAAAGCAGTGAAAAAAAAAAAAAAAAAAACGAAGTACTACAGCGAATTTAACCAATAGATTGCTTATTAAATAAAATATAAATAAAATAAAATAATTTATAATCTAAAACAACACATAAATAAATTAATCATGTAACAGTAATAAATGAAACATGTCCCAAACTGACCAAAATTAAATATTCTTACCATAATATATTCTTTCACCTCAGCATTCTTTTGTCTCTTGAGAAGGGGGTGGTTGTGCGGGGGATTAGATATTTCGCGTTACATGCATAAGAACATACATCAAATAAGGAGGTATTGATCATGTGAATTTTTAATCTTGTGGATTTTAAATTTATTTCATATGTGGCTTGTATATTATTAATTTAATTATTTATTAGCAGTAATATCGCCATTCTTCAGTTTTTAATGTATTTATCATTTTTTATATCGTTGACGTATTGACTCTTAGAATTTGGTTTTTCATTTGAAAATATTACTTCATCGATCTACATTCATTTAGTGATATTTTTATGAATATCACTAAATTCATAATGTTCCTCTCCATTTTGGTTTATAATTGTTTAGTTTTTCTTCTATTGATTTTGTTTTTATTTCTTTTAAAATGTCTTCGTTCCTTTTTTGATCTAATAATGTATATTTTGCAGTTCTCATAAATTTCATCTTCGAATGAATGTAAAATATTAAATTTAATCACCCAAATGAAGGCTATTTTTTAAGACGGTGTTATTTTTTATCGATATCATTAGACTAGTTGAGCGGTAAATGCTACGTGAATGCGGGACATTGCGAGAAAACCGGAATGATGAGGTTCATATTATGCGAACGCGAGGAAGGAAAAAAAAAAAACAGTAATGACAGTGGCGTAACATGTTTGAAATGGCAGTTTTTCTTGTCGAGTATTCCTGGAACTTCGATGGTATTTCCTTCTAAGTTCTAAGAATACAGGAAAACACTAAGCTCCTCTTTTTTCTTCTAGAACTTTAAGATATCGTAAAAGGTTTTCGTGAGGTCAGTGATTAACAGCTGTTTGGTTTATTATAAACTGCTTAGATTTTTTGTTATAAAATATTCTACAGTAATAACTGTAAGCTAAGCACGAATACTTTAGTGAGTCACCGACCACTAGTATTACAAGAATCATTAAGGCCAAATTCGAACTTTGATCCCGAGGGAGTAAGTTGAATATTATCAATCTACCAGTGCCGTAACGAGGGCGTAAAGAGGCGCAACTAGGTTTGGGGCGCAAAACGTAAAAAATAAAAATAAATAGATAGATATAAAGGTCCGCTATTTTATATTGTATTTTTAAATGTCGGCAATATGCCGCTTTAGACACACAAATTCTGCAATACACCAACTCATTTTGATGTGGTTAACAGTAAGTATTTAACATATTGCATTTAGTAAAATTTAACTTGTTACATTTAAATTTTTCAAATTTTTTGTCATTTCTGGGTTGGGGGGGGAATGCAAGTTCGACACTTGCCACAGGCGCTTCATACCCTTGTTACTGTACTGTAATTTACCTGTTTTATTCGACGAAAGGATTATTTAACAGGATACCTTGTCAAATTTAATTATTAAAAAATAACGCATTTTGAAAATAGCGAAAAATACACCAAAATGTATTTTTACCATCTTCTGCTCCTCCTCCGTACACGACTGTATAAACGTTCAACCGATTTCGACTAGGTTTAGAATATTGCTATTTCGGTCATTTTGATATCCTCTACAAATCATCATCATAACACTGATTACAGATATAGACCATATTGGTCTGTTCCGGTCTCATTATCCATCGAATATCCTATTTTGAGGTGTACCCTGCCTTCGCTTTCCAATTGGCTTATATTTTAGTATTAGTTTTGGGTATCGAGTGTTGGCCATTCGGTTTGCATCTTCGATCCATTTGTTTAAATAATTGTTTAGTTTTTCTTCTATTGATTTTGTTTTTAGTTCTTTTAAAATGTCTTCGTTCCTTTTTTTTTTAATCTAATAATGTATATTTTGCAGTTCTTCTCATAAATCTCATTTCACTTGTTTTTATTCTTTGTTTATCTTGTTTGTTTATTGCCCAAATTTCACTGCCATATAATAATGTGGGCAATGCTAAAGTATTGTATATTTTCAAGGTGTTTCTTTTTGTACTATATTTGGGTTGAGTATTTTATTTATCAGGGCTGTAATCTGTAAACATTTTGAAGTTTTTTATTTTATGTCTTTTTCTCCTTCATATGATATTTAACATCCAAGATAACTGAAAGTATTTATCTGTTCTATTATTTTATTATTAATAACTATTTTGCTTCTAACTGGAGTTTGTCCACAAAATGCCATTGTTTTAGTTTTATCTATGGAAATTTTCATTCCAAACTGTTATACTATAATGTTTAAATTATATATTGCTCTTTGTAAACTGTCTTCCTTATCTGATATTATTACCTGATCATCTGCAAATAATAGCGTATTTATTTTATTCCGGGAATTTCTATACCTTGATTGTTTAAGGTGTTCCACTGTATCAATATTTTATTAATGTAAATAAGACAGGCATCCCTGTCTTACTCCTTGGTTTATAGATTGTTTTTCAGACAACCTTTCATTTATTTTTATTTTTATTTCATTATCTTTATATATATTCAATATTGCATGTAGTATTAGGTATATTTATTCTTTGTAATATATCAAACAGTATATATCTTTTTACTTTGTCAAATGCTTTTTCGTAATCTATAAAAAAAAAAAAACATGAGTTTCAAATTAAATTCTCTTCTGTTTTCTATAAGTAGTTTTAAACAGAAAGCTGCATCCATTGGATTTAGAAAAGGACTGCGTCCTTTTCTAAATCCATTTTGACATTTTGTATATTTTTAGTTTTTCATTAAGTATTCTGCTATATATTTTGTAGCATGTATTCAATAAACTAATACCTCTGTAGTTAGCAGGTTTTATTTTATCCCCTTTTTTAAATATAGGTATTACTATGGTTGTATTCCATTCTATTGGTATTTGTCCATTTATATATAGTTTATTTAAAAGTTTTAGTAATCTTTGATGAAATTTTTTTTTGGCAAATTTATACAGTTCAGAGTTTATCCCATCTTCTCCTGCTGATTTGACATTTTTATTTTATTTAGGCTATCCTTTAATTCTTTCATTTTTTTTATCATATCATTTAAGATATTTTGTAAGTTTCTGGTGTTATTAATTTTGATGCCAGTATTATCCGTCCAAAGATCTGTAAAGTAATCCAAGAATTCTTTTACATCAATTTCACCATTTATATTTTCAATTTCTTTTATATCTGCATTCATGTGTTTTAGTATTTTGTACGCACTGGGTCTGGTGCGTCAAATTGATTGTAATAGAATTGAAATCAATAGATTAAATCCGGGAGACCGCGTAGTTTGCAGACATCTCTATAAGTCTCATCGTTCAACTAATTTTAACCAAATATGGAACTGTTTCTTACGATTGCTAAAAGTCTCTTGAGAAATTCGTACGAATCAAACTTAAATGAGAGGGAACATTATCCGGATTCTCCCTTCTCTTCGCAGACACTCTACAATATTGCAATATTCAGCAGTTTTCGACTAAAACAAATATGGTTGTTTCTTTCTTTATTTAAGTTCTCCAGAGATAATTTCTGCACAAATGGCCCAAAATAAAGCGGGTTGTAAAAGAGGCAAAAAAGAAAATAAAATGCAGTTGACGTCACTGGAGCTTACATCAATAAACAGATTTTGACAATTTACGAGGTCTAGCAGAAAAGTAATGAGACAAAATTCATTTAAAATCGTTCAAAATTCGTTTAAAATCTGATACATAGTGACCGCCTTCAAATTAACCCCCTTCCCAGCACGAAACGCACCAATTCTAAAATTCTTTCATTGCAAGGACTATTGGAGGATCTCTTCTGTTAGCTCATTTTGGCCTTTTACAGCTCTTTGGATGTTTTCTACAGTTTCAAAATGGGTACCTTTCTTCTTGAGCTTGGAGAAAAGAAAAAATCTCACACAGTGAAAATCGGGCGAGTACTATGGCTGGTCCAACAGCGTAATGCATTTGTTGGCTAAATACAGGTTAATCAAAACAGTGGCGCACCCAAGGAGACGGACGAGGGCCCCTGGCCCCCCAAAAGAAAAAAAGTTAAAAAAACACTAGAAAAATTTCCAAAATACTTTTCCTAATTAAAATTCGTTTTTTTATTTATGTTGTGTAATATCTTCTATTTCTACATTACTTATGAATTAGGGATCACATAAGGTGAGACTACCCTATAGCAGTGTTTCTCAACCCATGGTCCGCGACGATGGGATAGGTGGTCTACAGGCAGACTTAAATTAACCAAATAAATCTATATATTTTAATTATCAAAACAAATTAAAATTGAATAAGTAATTTAAACTATACATTTTTGGTCGTTTTTATAATAGAAATACAATTTTATTAATACAGACCAGTATTTTACAATAAACATTTATTAAAACCTACCAGTTTCGCCAGCAAACTGTCTGGCTTTTTCAAGGCATTACGGAGATATGAAAGTTAGTAAATGCAAATTACAAGTCTACAACAGACACGCATGCGTGATAATGAATAAGAACAATAAGCCATCTCTGTCACGCGAAACGTGTAACCATAGATACTAGTTTGGTTTACAACGTTTTTTATGTTCCTTTTAATGTGATTACTGGCTAGCTGTAGTTCAGATTGTGAAGTTTGTCCGATGTGGGCAAGACCACAGGAGCAGGGAATGTAATATACTCCTGGATATTTGTAGAACGGAACTTTATCTTTTGGAGATCCTAAAACTTGTCTGATGTTGGTGGTTGGTTTGAAGACCACTCTGATGTTGTGGGCTCTTAGTATTCTTGCTATTTGATAAGAAATTGACTTGATGAAAGGTATCACTACAGTAGAAACGTGCTGACGGTGGGATTCTTCTTGTCTGGGGTTGCAATTGTATAGATAGATTTTGATGATGTTTTGAGGATATCCATTTTGTGATAATGTGTTGGCTATTAGTGAGAGTTCATTCTGTGTATCCTCCTCTTCTGATATAAACTTTTTGGCTCTATGTTTCAACATGTGGATAATACTCAGTTTGTGTGACTTGTGATGGTTTGAAGTATAGTGAAGATATCTTCCAGTATCTGTGGGCTTTCTGTAAATGGATAATTTGACACTGTTAGGTTGTTTTTTTATCAAAATTTTTTATCATGTTGGTGATGTAAACCACAACAGAAGCATCTCTTCCGGCTTAGCACATCATTTCTGCACGTCTAACCACACGATAGATTGGCAAAACAGCTCCATGCCATATCTCGATGACGACTACAGGCATCGTGTATTTAAGGAAGCCACAATAGTACTAATAACTGGCGGAAACCTCAACAGAAATCAGGGTGTAATTCTAAACAGTTCGTGGAAAAACTTGATCCTCTCTCTCAATCAATCTGAACTACAGCTAGCCAGTAATCACATTACAAGTCTACAACAAACACGCATGCGTGATAATGAATAAGAACAATAAGCCATCTCTGTCACGCGAAACGTGTAACCATAGATACTAGTTTGGTTTACAACGCTTTTTATGTTCCTTTTAATTTGCATTTACTAACTTTCATATCTCCGTAATGCCTTGAAAAAGCCAGACAGTTTGCTGGCGAAACTGGTAGGTTTTAATAAATGTTTATTGTCAAATACTGGTCTGTATTAATAAAATTGTATTTCTATTGAATAAGTAAGTAAAAATTATTGAAATAAAATGGATACTTAAAAAAAAAATAAAAATAGCGGCAGAATGTTCATGGAATGAACATTCTGCCACTATTTTGTAGCTGCAGAATGACGAGTAATAAAAGATGGGTGAAATGAACGACAATATGGTTTTATTACTTTCTCCTTCCCTTGCTGTTTTGTCAAATTTGAAGTGAGCATGTGTTATCCACATGACCACATTTCAACCAATTGCTTGTTGTTTATTGATTTTTATTGTTGAAGGTTTTCCTCCTTCAACCAAGGCTCAATATATCTTCAGAAGTGCTAAGTAATACTTGGACAAAGTGTGTTGTGAGTTAACCCCAGTATTTATATATATTTTTTTTGGAAATCGCTGGAACGGAAAGATAAAAGCAAGCCACCAGTTGAGTTGAAATGCTAACTCCCTTCAACCGAATTCCATATGTGAAACTGCCATAACAACATTCACTATACTGTATATATATTTCTTAGTTTTAACACGTTTACGAATTTTAACAAGTTCTGTTGAATGTTACTGCTGCTTTGTGGTGAGCAAACTCACACACACATCTAATTAATAACAATAGTTTTTAGTTAGATACTGTTTGTCCGTGCAGTATATGGTTTTGTTTCAGTCTATGTAGCATAGTTTCTGTATGAAAGGACATGTGATTCATTAATTAGTGTCGTTTTATCCCAGTTGTCTCTAATTGCACTATTTGTTGAGAAATATATCACACAGACTGCTGGTACCTTAGTCACTGACATAATAAAAGTACTTGTTTTTCTTGCTTCTGCAATATAGTGGCTATTGGGGAGTATGTTGTTTACCGCGGGAGCAAGTTACTATCGCCCTGCTCTAAACGTGTTTCAGCTTTTTTCATTTACGAGGTATATGCGAAACTTTTAATTTCTTTTTTCAAAAAGTAAAATCAGGGGTGCGAGTTATATTCGAATAAGTATGGTATTTTAATTATGGATAAGTACATTGGTACCTTCTTTAAATGGAAAAATAGCTTGGATAACAGTGATAATACAAAGCAAGTTTGTAATGACAGTTTGTGTGTAGTTTCTGAAGAGAAAGAGATCTGTAACGAATCCACAGAAAAACAGAATTCCAGTCAGTTGCAATGCGATAATATTAATACGCTGAAGTTCGAAAGGAAAAATTTGCTGAGTTGCTGGACACGCGACCAGTGGATCGCATTCAAAGGTAAATAAAATTGGTTATTTTGTAGGAACATTTTTCTGTTTTGCGACTTTTCTCCCTTTACGGTAATTATGCCTATATTATTGTGTTATTATTCAACAATTGCTTACAGTTTTGAATGTTATATAAAGTCAATATCAACAGTTAGTCTGATTACGAACGGGCGATGAAAGGGGCGGGGAGGTTTGGAGTTTCCCCAGATAGTATTCAAAGGGTAAATACAATTGATTATTTTGTATAGGGCCCCGAAACTTATTAGTTTAGAATTTAACCACTAGGAAAGGGCTTGTGTCCACCTCAAAACTCTGAAACTGAATTTGGAAACATATTTTCCGAATAACTTTTATAAGAAATTTCTGTGGGTTCACGATCTATTTCAGGCTCGCAGGAATGAGAACAACCTTTTGTTATTGAAAAAAGAACAGCTAATTGAACTTTCAAGTGACAGTGAGCTTAAAATGCAATTCCATGATCTTGGTTTGGCTCGATTCTGGATCTCGCCTTCAGTGAGAAGTGAATTTCCCGAATTATCTGAAGAAGAGAATCGTCGAAAATAGGTTGTAGAAAACGTGCAGTTTTCTACAACCTATCTTTGCGAGAAAGGATTTTCATCGCTCCTTCAAATAAAAACAAAATACAGAATTCGTCTTAGTGTGTGTGGCGATCTTCGACTGAAGTTGACCATATTGAGCCAGATATCCAGCAACTCTGCAAGGCTGAGGAACTCATCCATCTCATTAAAAGTAAATAGTAACATAATTATATCATATTATTTATTTGTTTAATAAAAATTAAAACTTTGTTCAATGATGATACACTTTTAATCGTTTACTCCCAAGTTAATTATGTTTCCATATATATTCAAAACGTGCTTTTAGATTTATTATGTTATAAGTGGCACAGTTTTTCCCAAATGTTGGTAATCCCCACATACGTTTTTAAAAAAATTACATAACTTAGTGGTCCATAGAATTGCTTTAGGCATTTTACTGGTCCTTGGGCTTAGAAAGGGGGAGAAACGCTGTCCTATAGCTGTCAGAGCCGAACCAGAGAGGATCATGGGTATCATGTATTGGTGAATCATTGCAGATGCTCAGTCATAGGTAATGCGATACGCTCGCATTCTGTGCTATTTTGTATTGAGTTTGTTGAAAAGCATGTCTTGAACTTGAAACTTAGCGTTCCATCTCTGAAGAGTAACCTTTACCATACGTAAATTCTTCAATAATATTTTAAAGTTAAATTTGTAAAAGATTTTATTTTATTTTTTATTATTATTTATTTATTTTTTTGGATTTTTTGCTTCAATTTATGGCTGAAAAACGTACGCAGAATATTTTATTGAACTATTTCAAAAAAACCAAAACAGGATGATTCTATATTGGATTTGGATTCGGTTTCCCCACTCGTAGGTCAGATAAAACCATCGAATTATCCAGAAGAAAGTACTTCCTTAGTTATTAATAATTCTCAGGACATCGCATTGTTGAAAGAACAAACATTTAATTCTGACGATAATTTACATATTGTGAAAAAGTTGTGGAAACCGGAACCAAATTTTCATTTTCCTGCAACCTGTGCTGTAACTCACAACCGAAGTTTTCAATATACATGGTTTGAAATATTTACATGGCTTGTGTACGCTCAAGTTGATAATAGTGCGTACTGTAAATATTGTGTGTTTTTTGCACCTGCTAATGTTGGAAAATCTAAATCTGAAGTACCTGCGCAATTAGTTACGCAAGGTTATAATAATTGGAAGAAAGCCATTGAGAAATTTAATAATCATCAAAAAACAAAATATCATATGACGGCTGTTATGACTTACGAAAGGCTAAACAATATTCGAGATGGAAAATGTATTCTAATCAATCGACAAATTGATGTAGATAGTGCATCACAAGCTGCACTTAATCGGAAACGATTAGAGCCGATTATAAAAACAGTAATTTTATGTGATCGGCAAAATATACCCTTGAGAGGACATTGTGATTATGGAGAATTTTCATTTGAACAGGAGCCAATCGCCAATGAAGGCTATTTTCGAGTTTTGTTAAGAATGAGAATCGATGCGGGAGATGAAAACTTGGCTGAACATTTTAGACATTCTGCCAAAAACGCTACCTACATTAGCTGGAACATACAAGATCAAATTATAAATGCATGTAATGAAATAATTTTGAACCGTTTGGTCGAAAAAATTAATTCGGCGAAATGTTTTTCAATTCTTGCCGATGAAACTTTTGACATTTCTACCACTGAACTTCTTTCCTTGTGTGCCAGGTATATAGACGAACAAAATGACAACGAAGTTTGTGAACAATTTTTTCAATTTGTTCCTGTAACAAGCACTACAGGAAAAAAATTATCCGACAGAATATTAGATAGCTTAAATAATTATAGCATCGATTTGTCATATTTACGTGGGCAAGGTTAAGATGGTGCCGCATCAGTGAGCGAAAAGTTTAATGGCGTCCAATCTCACATATCAGCTATATATCCAGAAGCTTTATATGTTCATTGTGCATCACATAGTTTGAATTTGGCAAGTGGAAATGCTGTATCTGTGACTGAAATAAGAAATTGCATTGGCATAATTGAAAAGGTACACAATTTCTTCAATACCCCTAAGAGACAGGACGTCCTTGTTAACAAAATTGATAAATATACGCCGGATACTAAGAGACAGAAACTACGCCAAGTTTGCCCGACTAGGTGGGTAGAACGCCATGAAGCCATCATGACCATGGTGGAATTATATGATGCAGTGATTCATAGTCTTGAAACAATCATTTCTTGGGAAGACAGAGACTCGTTTTCTATAGCAAAATTTTTGAATAATTCATTGTGTGAATTTGGTTTCATAATATCTTTATTTAGCTTGCAAAACATATATGCGTACACCTTACCATTGTCTAAAATAATGCAAAAATCTGACAGTGACCTCTTAATTGCCCTAAATTTTGTTGATGATGATGTTGTGGCTCAATTAAATACCATTCGTGAAACACCAGATTCTTCATTTAAAGATATTTACAATGGAGCATGTATAAAAGCCAATAATTTTAATATTGACATTAAAAAGCCAAGGACTGCATCAAAACAAACATTAAGGTCCAATATTCCAGCCGATTCTGTAGAAGAGTATTTCAGGAGAACTATTTTCATTCCATTTATTGACCAAATATTGACTCAACGTTTCACTCGGCACCGCAACATTTTGAAAAACATTTTTCTCTTCTACCGAATGGAAACGATGCTCCAACAGCAAGTGCAATTGTGTGAATTTTATGCCGGTGATTTGCCTTATATAAATCCAGCAATTTTGAACGCCGAATTCAAGTTGTGGTATAAAAAATTTGAAAAACCGTTTGCAATAGCTCCATGCAAAAATGCAGTTGATGCAGTTTCAAAGTGTGACAAAATGATATATCCTAACATTCCTTAACTTATTTAAAATATTTGCAACGCATCCGGTAACAACATGCGTCAGAGAAAGGTCATTTTCCAACTTACGCCTTTTAAAAACCTATTTTACCATGACACAGTCACGATTGAACGGACTGGGTTTGCTGTCTATACACAGAGAAATTAATGCAACCATGACTGAAATAATTCAAGAGTTTTGTAAAAAGAAAGAAAACTGGATTTTATTCTTTAAATAAATTTTTATAATCACCTAATGAATTTTATTTAATGATAGAAATTTAACGAATTTTAGTTGAACGGATAAAAATATTTTTATCCGTTCAACTCGGTCCCCTCCCGCAAGATTAAATCCTGGATGCGCCATTGGATCAAAATTAAAATACCATTGTGCCTTGTGGAGCGGAATTCAGTGATCCAAATGATGTGAACCTTCGCAGGAATACATCATGCATTTTGCGGAAGCGATATCTGATAGAGAAAAAAAGTAGTTCTAAAATTCACAACCAGGGGAGTTGTAAACAATCCGCAGATTGCAGGAGAGTTTAAAAAGATTGGCATGATATTTTCCGTTCAATCTGGTTGTTAATACCGTCCGCAATGATTGCACCAACTTTGTCCTCCCAACATGCGTTGCTTATGAATCTGTACTACCTAAACAATTGTAATGCTGTTGCTACACTCCGCCAATTTTGTTGCCCCTAAACAAATGTCCGTGAGGTGCACTACCTCCATGTTCTCCGGAACGAATGATTGAAGATATGGGATCGTTGGGAGTTAAAGCTAGTAGAGGTCGCAAACCGATCAATTCACAAGTGAATGAAGTTACTACTGCCGATGTAAAGCAGGCCATGAATAACAACGTTGGTTCCTGTAGTGCACAGGCTTTATCAAGACACATGAATGTGCCTTACACAACTCTATGGAAAATTCGACAGAAAGCTCTGCATTTCTAGCCATCCAAGATAACCCTGACACAGGAGCTACTCCTGCAGGACTTTGAAAGTCGAGTGACATTCGCTTTAACATTCCTTGTCCGAGTGGAGTTGAACGCTGCGTGGCCTGCAGTGGATGATTTTGTGGAAAAATGAGGCTCGCTTTCATTTGAACGGAGCTGTGAATATCCATAATTGCCAGGTTTGGGCAACGCAAAACCCGCATGCAATCCAACAAATTCCTTTGTATTCGCCCAAAGTTACTGTCTGGTGCTGGATTGCAGATTCGTTTATCATTGGACGATTCATCTTTGAGGACATTCGCTAGTCGGATCCTATGACCTGCTCAGTTACTGCCGAGAGAGATATCTCCATATGATAAATAATTTTGTTGTGCTACAACAGCGCAGCATGCCTGTGCATGAATTCAGCCATTTTCCTGCAAAATGGGGCCCTTCAACACATCGATCGATTCGACACATCGATCGAGAGGTTCATCGAGAACATTTCGGAAAATAGAGTGATTAGTCGTGCATTTCCCACTGCATGGACGCCTCGTTCACCTGATATGACCCCCCCCTCCCAATCTGATTTCTGGCTCTGAGGATTTCTCAAAGACAGAATTTTTTAGGATCATCCTGATAATTTGCCAGCGCCGCAGCATAACAGAATATACGCAACATTAGTCCCGACGCTGCGTTCGGCCGTTGAACACACGTTGATTTCACACAGAAAAAGTACTACATCTGCACTCGGTGCATCGCACAGCGCTCCCGGTGGCGAATTTCGGAATTACCCTTTTCCTCAGATATCGCTTCCGCATGTAGCAATGTATTCGTGCAAAGTTTTGCAGCATTTGGATGTCTGGGTAGCGCTCCACAAGACCTTAAACAGGGATAGTTTAATTTTGATCGCCATGTATTTGCGAATTGACAGCGCAGAATAAGAAGCTGCAAGACGCGTTTTTTCAACCGTTTAAGGATTTTTTTTTTGTAGTAAATTTCATTGACAGTCGTTCCAGGTGGTTGTTGTTCGTTCTTGTGAGAGGCCGCTCTGCACGTTGCTCATATCATACGTTTTTATCTCCCCTCCAAAAATATCTTGTGCCATTTGAACTCGTGATAAAGAATTATTACGTCCGCTTAATTTTATCGAACGTTTCTGTAGCACTGCCGTTTCAGTTTAACACTTAATGGTACAACGGTGTTTAAGATTTCGCGTCTCCATTTTCTTGACGAACACTCAGACATACACTTTTTAAAAGCACAATAACTGGACAGATGTTTACCCTACAGACGAGAAACTGGTACTGACGGAAAGAGTGGTAATCACTGTAACTTAAGATGTCATCGTCAGTTCAACAGTGCTGACAGTTGTGATAATAAAAATTCTTATTACTTTTCAGCTTGACCTTGTATTCCGGACTGTTCCCTAACTCATCTAAAAGTAAGCGATATCTCATAAAAACGTCTCATATGGAAAAAGTGTGTCATATGCCTCGTCATTGTATCCATCGTGTTGCTCTCAGTATTTGAGTCACTTTTCTATGTATAAGGTGGTTTCATGAGATAACAGAACCACGTTGTGCTATTTCTCCTGTAAGAAAAAGGTGCGAATGACAATGCCATTTTGAACGTCTTTTAGAAAAGCATCATATTGTGATTTAACACAGTACGAACGTATCGTTTTACACACCTTTCGCATACCTTCAAAATATGCGGCTGATGTAGGAAATAAAATATTTCGTTTTCGTATATATCTTCACGAACCACGTTACATTACCTTTGGTACCATAGCCTGCGTACATACGCGTTATTACGCATTCAGTTATGCGCAGCTGTTGGCCTTGTGAGCCGAGTGGTTAGCCCTAACAGTGTCCGAGTGAGATGAATTTCATTGCCGGTGTGAGATCATCGCTCTGCTAATTGGAAGCTAAAGTGGCTGGAAAAAATTCCATGTTTCTGTTCTAGTGCAGAGTTTCCGGGCTATGTAAAAATAAATAAAAATATTAAAAAATATTTAAAATAATTAATTAAAAAAAAGAATAAAAATCTTTAACCCACTCATCGGACTAATATATTATGGACTTACAACCGTTTGTGAGTGAGAACCACAAAAAAAAAAAAAAAAAAAAAAAAAAACCCTAATAAAATCTCGTTGAGAAGAATGCTGCATAAGTTACAGCTAACAAACGCGTATCTCGTGTTTTCTTAGGTATGATTCTAATTTCTATATTTCGAGATTAAAATCTAGAATAATCCATAGCAAAAAAATGGCATGAAATAAAATAAAAGTATTTTAATTAGGAAATAAGTCCTCTTCTCGTACCTTCATCTCTTCGCACGTTGTGCAACTAGTAAACAGATGTAACACGCTCCATCTGTGGGCTAACCTTTGCTCAGTTTTTGTAAACAGAAACAAAGTAGGCTGGCGTTTTTGTTTTTTTTTTCTTTTCTTGAATACTTCAGGATACAAAAAACTCGAGTTTATTAAAAAAATCAAGAGATCAAAAATGGGACAGACTATATATACTGTATTTAACGAAGTGAATGGAGGAAAAGGGTCATTCTTCTCGTTTGAATTAATATTTTATCTTAAGCGTATGTTTTTATAATTATTGTGAAAAATACTTAACAGTAAATTGGTCAGCTATAAAAATCTCTCCGGTTCATTTTTAGTAAACGCCTTCAACTCACAGTATTTATTTATTTTTCCTGATAAGCAGAACATTTGGCAAAACTTATAAAAATCAGAGGAGTGATAGACTTCATTTTATGCTTTTATTACATCTCATTCGTTTGTGTATTTTAACGGTCCATCCAATTATTTACGTAACTAATTACATTGTTTGTGTTTATGACTTTATTTTATCCCTACATAGATGTAAATGGCGAATAATCATTATCAAGACTTATCCGTTGACGATGAGTTAGCCGTTTTTGTACGGATTTTGACATGTTTTGCAACCCAGAAACTCGCTTTTTTTTTATTTCGCTAAACAGAAAAATCAGTCAGAAGAACACGCGCAATTTACAGACATAGCAAGTGCAGATAGGATTAATTGCCCTATCGTTAGCAGTATCAGGTTTCTAAGAAGATGTCAAATTGATTAGTCCTTAAGAGGTGAACAAGTTTCTTCAAAAAACTGAAGATTTTATTCATTAAGAACAACAGTACGAGAAGACCGTTCAAAAAGAATAGAAGTGGAATCGAGGTAAAAGATGGAAGTTGGTGCGTCATGTTTGAAGTTGAACTGTGCACGGCTGTTAATCAGTGGCTTCTCGTCTATTTATGTGATTAAAGGAAAGCCGAAAGTGATTCTTTGAGTTGGTGGTCACCTGGTGGTTGTCCTCATCTGTAAACAATCAAGAATTCCTAGGGAGGATTTAGGTAGACTACCCCAAATGTGAGACAATATCCCAAGATCGGGAATTTACGAAGTGTTAGGAGTTGAACATCTAAAAATCAGTGTTTTGAACGAAAAAGAATATCGAGTTTTTGGAAACTGGGAATTCAAAGTATGGGTAGGATAGGAAGTTAGAGACACACACACACACATACACAGAGAGAGAGAGAGAGATACATCGAAGTAAGACCGTAGGTGAGAGGTCAGATCCCTGGGATACTCCAGCACTGAAAAAGAAATCTAATGAAAGGGCGTGCTCCACCATGACAAGCAATGAGCAATCAAAGAGGAAACAGACAATCCATTCACAAAGGGCAGGAGGGAAACCATAGGATGCTAGCTTGGAAATACATCGATGCTAAATGTGATTAAATTACTTGGAAATATCTAAGGATCATATGAGTTTCTCCTTCTATATAATATACACTCACCCCCCCCCCCACACACACTTCAATAGCATTTTTTGAGCCTTCCACTCTTCGTTTCCGATCACACTTTTCCTTCTCAATATATTCTATACCAGTTTATGATAATTTAGCCAGGTATTTCGAATCATTCTTCCCTCAGCATAACCCACCAGTCCACATTACAGTTATTTTAAGCACTGATGTGGGCTGTACTCGAAATCCCAGTCCATCCCATAGTTCATTGTAGTGTATCTTTGGGATGAAACTGGAATTTCTCGCTCCATAACACAGAGTTAAACTTTTCAGGATCAGTCATGATGTTCTTTTAAACCACTGTGATCTGCGGTGTAGACTGTCATGTCAGTGTTTACCTAAATCCCTGTAGATTCTTTGAACGCCTGGTTGGTTTGCTTTCACATTAGGCTGACTAGATTCTGGGTATAAAATACAGAGAGAGAGAGAGAGAGACAGGGAGTTACAAATGTACTGTGTTCGCATCGAACTTTGGCAACATTTTTTTTTAATTAAAAAAAAAGAGACGATATATTAAATCATCGTTTGCAATGGCTAGTAAATAAAGAAATGCCTAAATAAAATTGTTAATTATTAACGTTATGACGATTGTGAAGTTATCACCACTATAATGATAACTCCGCTCCTCTAACGTCTTTGATTCCTTATGGAGAGTAGACGAGGCCGTTTTAGCCGATTTAACTTTCAGAGACTGACGCGATTTCGAATTTCATTATTTTTAGATTGCTTCAAATTAATTCATCAAATAACCATATGACAAAAAATGATCATACCACTGAAAACATACATACGATCATTTTTTGTCATAAAAAAGAAACTTGGAATTTGTATTATGTACCTAAATAACGGAACTTTGGGCTTAATAATTATTAATCCATTTAGTAATCTGTCCCTGGGTTGGTTATAAGAAGCAACAGATAATTTTACATAGAATTATAATAATAAAAAAAAAAATAAAATAAAATAAAAAAACGTGAGGCTCTAGAAGTTGCTTCTGTACTCTTACATTAACTGGTTATACTGGAATATTTATAGAATAGTTCTTAATGTAACATTAAATCATATCAAGAAAAAAGGAGATGGAGGTCGAATCCCCCTTTCCCCACTCCCTTCTAAGTATCCTACCGAAGAAAATGCTTATTTAAGAGCTTTTCAGTTGATAGTGTGAATAGCTGTGGCACGTGCCATCAGGTCAACTCCATAAATTAGAACATGGTGCCGAAATGTGTGCCTGCAACAGATTTGATTGAGCCAATGAACTGCTTTTGTTTATTTGGAAGAGGAAAGTGCGCATTTCATAACATTTCCTTTCATTCAAATTTTCTAGTCGACATTTTCAGTGAACCCGAGCAAAATTAGTGAACTTCGTGCTTGGATGGTTAAACACGGGTGGACCTGGTCAAGGGCAGCGGCATTTTATGTTCTTTTTTTTCCCTCATGATATAGCTGCATTTTTTTAAGAAAGATTTTTGTAGCGTTTAATTATTTTTAGTGGTACGATGAGGACGTCATTTGGAAGCAAATTTGGTGTTTTGGTGATTGTGTTGGAAATAATACTGAGTTTTATCTACGCCTTCTATGTAAAGTATGACACGGGTTTGGTCACTTCGAGACGTTTCCAAGAAGAAAGTGATCAAGAAAATTCTCTGGTTATAAATCATTCGAGTGAGCTAGTTTTCTTTATCTGTCTTTATCTATTATAAGATTTTATAATCGAAATCTATTAATAGTCTATTTTAAGTGCTATGATTTAAGCATTTATTCGTTAATTAGAAAATAATATAAAAAATGTAATATCGGAACTTAATCCTAGCTTGATTTTCACATCAAGTAGATTCCATTGGTCTCTAAAAGTTTGAGTTTTTAGTCTGTAGATCATAATTAGCTTCAGATCTGTGAACTGAGAAGGATATATCTCTTAATCCACAGACAGACCGATGTGAAAAGGATAGCTGCATCTTGTCGCAAATATTTATCTAAAGAAAATCAAGTTTCAGAACTGAATAACGTTTAGCTATACCCAATGACGGCACTGTACCATCCTGGTACAGTGACGTCATTGGGTATAACAATCTCTCTCTATGTTCACTGCGCATCAACGATGCCGTATGGTCACTCCGATGCTCGGTGATGTTCCACACCAGGCCTCGCCATGTAGTCCTGTTGTTTGCTTTTCTGGCGGCCTCAACTCTCTGAAGATCAGTCACTCCACACACGCCATCCATCCATCTCATTGATGGTCTACCCCTGCCTCTTTTCTCAGGAACTTTACCTTCTATTACTGTTCCGAGAAGTCCTCCTTCCATCCTTTCTATGTGTCCAAAATATTTTAACTTTATTCTGTCAATATCCTTAAGGAGCCTTAAAGTTATACTAATCTTTTCTAACACCCATTCATTTGTACGCCTTTCAGTATATGATATCCTCAACAGCCTTCTGTAACACCACATCTCAAAAGCAGATATCCGTTTCTTATCTGACTTCTTTAGGTTCCAAGTCTCGCATCCATAAGTCGCTGTTGGAAAAACAACTGCATCTAAAATCCTCAACTTTGTTCCCATGGATATAGATCCATCCTTCCAGATTTTAGACAGGTCTTTGACTGTTGTTTTAGTCATTTCTAACCTTTTTCTGACATCTTCTGAACAGCAATTCTTCACATTAATAATGGATCCCAGGTACTCAAACGTGCTGACTTCCTCAATTCTTTCTCCATTAAGGTACACTTGTTTCTCAAGAGCTTCTCTGTTTGTTTTTCCTTTGAGAACCATGATCTTTGTCTTGCTAGAATTGAGTTGAAGTCCTCTGTTATTACTGATCTTGATAACTTTGTCAAGAATTAGTCCTAGTTCTTCCATGTCATTACAAAGGAGTACTGTATCATCAGCGTACCTCAGATTACTGATCAATCTACCTCCTATCCTAATTCCTGTCCTGAGCTCATCCAATGCTTCACGCATGATGTCCTCTGCATATATACTAAACAAGTGAGGAGAAAGTAAACATCCTTGTGTAACTCCTTTTCCAACTTGAAGCTAGTCAGTCAATCCAACACCTGTTCTTACTGTGGCTTCTTGCTCCTTATACAAGTTGGCTATCAACCTGATAGCGTGTTGAGGAAAAACCCATTCTTTTCATTACTTCCCACAGTTTCACATGCAGTATAACAATCAAGGAATTTAAATACGTTTCTTTAGTTTCATCATTTGTAACCTATACCAAATATTATTTCAATGCATCCAACTACAGTGGAATTATTATTGTTATATTAACGGATTCCCAAAATGAATATAACTGATTACCATTCGAAAAATATTTTCCATGCCTGCAGTTTTAGTCCGCACAGGATGCAACATGGGATTTATAATAAAACACTCCAGTCATTACAGCTTGATACTTACAAGACTCAGGGTGAGTCTTGGAAATATATACTTCAAACTCCTTGAAATCATCGGTATTTATGAACTCTGCCATCAATGACAACTAAGACCTAAAAGCAGCAGTACATCGATTCTAAAAGTTAGTTAGGGTTATATTAGTTCTTTCTAATTTCTTTAGGGAATAAAAGGCTTTGCAGGATTTATTTGTTACTATGTTATTAAACGGATAGCTCCATTGAGTGTACGTTATGAAGCCCAATTCTATTTCTCCATGCTTGTCATACTTTGCTTTAAAGCAGTTCACCATAGATGGGCTCAACAATTCTTCATACAGCACATGCAACTTGTTCGTCGTTCATGATGAAAATAACGTACACCTAACCCCTTGCTAACTGTTTTCTTACTCAACTTTCAAGGGTTACCATTCGTTCCTGCTCCTTAAAGGGCCTCCGTAACGCAATCGCAAGGAGCGATATTTTCCACTCGGCTGGGAAAACATAAGTTTGAACCCTTTCCGGGATTCAACAAACCTTTATAGAAGAGTTCTTCACTTGAAGAACTCTTTTATAAAGAAGGGTTTTTCAAGTAAATGCAGAGAAGAGGGTTTTTCAAGTGAATGCAATTTTAGCGGTTTCTTACAGCGTAACAGAATTTGTGTACCATATCATATTGGTATGGTACACAGCCTGCGATCTCTTCAGTCCAAAATGCAAAATCCTGCACTTAGTCATATTAGTTCTTCAGTATTTCCAAACAATTATTTAAAACGTCTGTCAAAGATACCATGCCAGAGTCCTTTTTTATACTACTTCATAAAATTAAATATTGACTGTAAGATAGTTACAAATTTATATATATTAATATGATGAAGAGGTTGAAAGAACTCTTCTGTATATGCAAAGAAGATAAATGGCTACAGAGCAGAAAATTGGTACCAAAGTTGTACCAAATTTGTACCATTTGTACTAGCATTGTACCAAAATTGTAACATAGTATAAACTCGTGATAATTAATCTATGTTGATTCTACCTAAACCGCTCATTCGCAATAAATAATGACTTTCGTTATTTGGTACAGTAATTGGCTTTAGTATTTGTCCATGAATACTGAAATTTTAGACCAGTTAATGAAACGAGCGATTCACAATAGCTGGCTATCCAGTATGCCAGCACACGAGATAAATTATATCGAATTGTTGTGATTTTAATTCCAGTCGCTTCAATTTATAGAAATATTTTAACAGGTGATTTTAATAAAGAATTAATTAGATTGGATACGGCCCAGTTGTACCCGTTCCAGCATTAACCTACATACAGTTTTGCTGATGTCAAGCACGTTGGAACTTTTCTCAAGAAGATTTTCAAGGCAATTTCTCACGTCAGAAGGCTGTGTGATTTTGCAGGTAATAGCGCAAACGTCACACGAGAAGTTACCTCCAGCACCTACAAGTGAAGTAAACCACATCGAAAATAACTGCCGTAATTCAGAGAGCACAACTCACCTGTTTCGTTCTCGTTAGCTGTGAAGTTGGCACATATCCAGAGAAGTGCGGTGTGGAAATATGGACAATAGAAAGATCTCTGGAAAGGCTTATTTTTTTGGATGATAATTTATGTTTATAGTCGTTTCCTATGGGTGAAACAGCTTGAAATTTACCTTCTCTACCCAACCTCAAAATTATCTACAAGATTAGTTAACATAAACGATGAGATTTCTTTATTATTATTATTATTATTATTATTATTATTATTATTATTATTATTATTATTATTATTATGTTGCTGCCGCTCACGAAATGTGATTGCCAACCTATAGTACATTATGTACCGTGGGTGGGATAAAGATTTTGTTTTCTGTTTTTATCAATTATATATATATAATTGATAAAAAGTCCGTTGTAAATACCACTTCAAGCCTCCAATAAGCGGGAATTTTATATATTAAATCTTAGCAAGTAGGAAAGTGTATTTTACATATGGATATCACTCAAAACGGTTCCTTAAGAATTTATTTCAGCATTTCAGTGTACCACTCATATTTAATTTCAAATAAAATAAGAGTAGCATGAAAATCTTTAAAATTACTATGACTTTTTAATATAATTGGTACACAGTCAAAACAAGATATCTGTCAAACAACAATTTGACTGGCGATACAGAACAATTCAGATTCTACCCAAGAATCTAACAGTAGTCTGTCAGGTAGCGTCGTAAAATATGGACTGTACCAAGTAATGGCTTTTTTTTGTAGATCATATGGGGTCACTTCGTTGATGTTTAATTGCTGTAAATAGTTGGATAGCTTCTTGGAAATTGCACCAAGTGCACCGATAACTATTGGGATGACTTTGGTGTGTTTAAGCCACAGCCGACCAACTCCGATTGCCAGATCTCGATATTTATTGATTTTTTTTTCAAAAATACAAACTTGTCGATATTCTAAATGTGGTGATCAATTTGTATTCTAAAGTCCCAGAGAATTTTTGCTGTTTCATTTTCCAATACTGTCTCTATTTTATGTTGCCACCAGTTGTGAGAAGTAGAAAAACAATATTTTTTGCATACCTGCAAATCAATTATTTTGGCCACTTGATCATGGAGGTATTTATAATTAGTTTGGGTTTGGGCTATCTTACTTTAGGCAATATCTGATATTCTACAGTCTCATCATTCTGATCATGATCTGTAAGGGTTTTATTAGTGATGTTTCTCAATTTTTGCTTAGATTGAATTAGTTCGCAACGTATGCTATTGAGTAGCTAGAATAACTTCTTTTCCTTTTTAATATATCCATACTGTATTTTCTGCCATGTTTTGTCCACGTCAGTTTTTACTTGGTGTCGCGAAGAAATTGACCATGCAAGGGTTTATTTTTTCCAACGCACATATCAGTTATTTTGCAGTAAATTTTGTATTCGAATTTATTTCCCATTGCTTTCTGAAGGTCTCCTTGCGACTTGAAGCATTTACTTACTGTTATTGTGGATGTAATTTTTTAAACTAATTTCTTTTTCTTCTTCAACAGTTTGCATCACTTGCAGTAGACTCCGTCCACCTAATTTCTTGCTACATACAGCAGGGCAACATCACTTCATGGATGCAGAACGTGATACACAGTCATTATTGAGGAGTTGTGCGGTCCAAGTTGTTCATTCCACTATGCCAGTTGTGTATCGGATCGCAGGTATAGCCCAAGCGTTCATTGATCAAATTGTGTTCACTTCATTAAGTTTTGTTCTCAGAATATTCCTGACTCTTTTAGTGTATTCCGCTGCTGCCTTTGTTTAAACTTTCAAGTGGAAAATTATTATTATTATTATTAGTAGTAGTAGTAGTAGTAGTAGTAGTAATAGTAGTATCTTAAGACCACATGGAGTCAAAGACCCATCTAGGATGTTAATTTTGTCATATGTACAGCTCATTATACCGTACCTGAAACATATTCAGTTTCTCTGCAGACAAGTTCTCAAAGCAATGGATTCCAGTCATTCAAAACTCTCCATGCATAAAACCTGTTTCCCACCCTCCTTATGCAGCTTCCTGAGATGACCTCCTGTTTTCTCTCACGATCTCCCAGCATTTTATGAAAAACTCTTAAACGTTAATTCTATAAAAACCCATTACCAATTTGCACATCTCTATTATATCATCCCTCTTCCTCCTATCCACTTGATTCGTAAACTGCATCTTCTCAACCTTTCCTGATATTCAACATTCCAGAGATCAGAAACTATCTTAGTCAGTCGCCTCTGGACTCTTGCTAACATTTCTTCGTCCATGTCTCTGTACAGAAGTCCACGTGTGTTCGTTAATCAGAGCCTTCTACAATGGAACAAGAATCTCCCTACTTTTACAAGTCAGTGTCCTCAGCATCAT